>NW_011494927.1:897251-909599 GCF_000754665.1 Bison bison bison | reverse complement strand
AAAGTACTGGAGTTTCAGCTTTAGCATCATTCCCTCCAAAGAAATCCCAGGGCTGATCTCCTTCAGAATGGACTGGTTGGATCTCCTTGCAGTCCAAGGGACTCTCAAGAGTCTTCTCCAACACCACAGTTCAAAAGCATCAATTCTTCGGCGCTCAGCCTTCTTCACAGTCCAACTCTCACATCCATACATGACCACAGGAAAAACCATAGCCTTGACTAGATGAACCTTTGTTGGCAAAGTAATATCTCTGCTTTTGAATATGCTATCTAGGTTGGTCATAACTTTCCTTCCAAGGAGTAAACGTCTTTTAATTTCATGGCTGCAATCACCATCTGCAGTGATTTTGGAGCCCAAAAAAATAAGTCTGACACTGTTTCCACTGTTCCCCCATCTGTTTCCCATGAAGTGATGGGACCAGATGCCATGATCTTCGTTTTCTGAATGTTGAGCTTTAAGCCAACTTTTTCACTCTCCACTTTCACTTTCATCAAGAGGCTTTTTAGTTCCTCTTCACTTTCTGCCATAAGGGTGGTGTCATCTGCATATCTGAGGTTATTGATATTTCTCCTGGCAATCTTGATTCAAGCTTGTGTTTCTTCCAGTCCAGCGTTTCTCATAGGTATTTTATTATTTTTGATGCAGCGGTAAATGGGATTCTTTCCTTAATTTCTCTTCCTGATAGTTTGTTGTTAACATATAGAAATGCATAGATTTCTGCATATTAATTTTCAATTTGCTACATCACTGAATTCATTGATGAGCTCTAGTAGTTTTCTGATGGTGTCTTTATGATTTTTCTGTGCATAGGATCATGTCATCTGCAAATACCAATAATTTTTTTAATCTATCTTTAAAAATCTTTTTGAAGAAAGAAATACATTTCAATTTCCTCATTTTTTATTGGATTATAAATGATATACAATAGTGTTAGGATTTCAGGAGTACAGCAAAGTGAATCTGTTATACATATACGAATATCTACTTGATTTTAGATTCTTTTACCATAAAGGCCATTGCAGAGTATTGATTAAAGTTTCCTGTGCTATACAGTAGGTCCTTATTAATTATCAATTTATATATAGTAGTGTGTATATGGGGCTTCCCATGTGGCGCAATGGTAAAGAATCTGCCTGCAATGCAGAAGACACAAGGGACATGAGTTCGATCCCTGGGTTGAGAAAATCCCTTGGAGTAGGAAATGGCAACCCACTCCAGTATTCTTGCCTGGAAAATCCCATGGGCAGAGGAGCTTGGAGGGCTACAGTCCAAGGGGTCACAAAGAGTCAGACATGACTGAGTGACTGAGCACACATGCACAGTGTGTATATATCAATCCCAATCTCCCAATTTATCCTTGCTCTTACCTCCCCCTGTCCTGCTAACCATAAGTTTGTTCTCTATGTCTATGACTCTATTTCTGTTTGGTAAATAAGTTCATTTGTACAATATTTTTTAGATTACACTAAGTAAAATATGATATTTCCCCTTCACTGCCTGACTTACTTCATTCAGTATGACAGTGTCTAGGTCCATCCATGTTGCCACAAAGGGCATTATTTCCCTTTTATGATTGAGTAATAGTCCATTGTAGAATGCACTGGTCATTGTAAACACCCTCTTCCAACAACACAAGAGAAGACTCTACACATGGACATCACTAAATGGTCATCACTGAAATCAGACTGATTATATTCTTTGAAGCCAAAGATGGAGAAGCTCTATACAGTCAGCAGAAACAAGACCAGGAGCTGACTGTGGCTCAGATCAAGAACTCCTTATTGCCAAATTCAGACTTAAATTGAAGAAAGTAGGGAAAGCCACTAGTCCATACAGGTATGACCTAAATCAAATCCCTTATGACTATACAGTGGAAGTGAGAAATTTAAGGGACTAGATCTGATGGACTAGATCCATGGACACAGCTTCATGACATTGTAGAGGAGACAGGGATCAAGACCATCCCCAAGAAAAATAAATGCAAAAAAGCAAAATGGCTGTCTGAGGAGGCCTTACAAATAGCTATGAAAAGAACAGAAGGGAAAAGCAAAGGAGAAAAGGAAAGATATACCCATTTGAATGCAGAGTTCCAAAGAATAGCAGGGAGAGATAAGAAAGCCTTCTTCAGTGATCAGTGTGAACAAATATAGGAAAACAATAGAATGGGAAAATCTAGAGATCTCTTAAAGAAAATTAGAGATACCTAGGAAACATTTCACGGAAAAATGGGCTTGAAAAAGGACAGAAATTGTATGGACCTAACAGAAGCAGAAGATACTAAAAAGAGGTGGCAAGAATACACAGAAGAACTATGTATAAAAGATCTTCATGACCCAGATAATCACGATGGTGTGATCACTCACCTAGAGCCAGACATCCTGGAATGTGAAGTCAAGTAGGCCTCAGGAAGCATCACTATGAACAAAGCTAGTGGAGGTGATGGAATTCCAGTTGAGCTATTTCAAATCCTAAAAGATGATGCTGTTCAATATGCTCAATATGCCAGCAAATTTGGAAAACTCAGCAATGGCCACAGGACTGGAAAATTTTCAGTTTTCCTTCCAATCCCAAAGAAAAGCAGTGCCAAAGAATGCTCAAACTACCGCACAATTACACTCATCTCACATGCTGGTAAAATAATGCACAAAATTCTCCAACCAGTCTTCACCAATTCATGAACCGTGAGCTTCCAGATGTTTAAGCTCATTTTAGAAAAGGCAGAGGAACCAAAGATCAAATTGCCAACATCCGCTGGAACATTGAAAAAGCAAGAGAGTTCCAGAAAAACATCTATTTCTGCTTTATTGACTATGCCAAAGCCTTTGACTGTGTCAATCACAATAAACTGTGGAAAATTCTGAAAATGGAAATACCAGATCACCTGACCTGCCTCTTGAGAAATCTGTATGCAGGTCAGGATGCAACCATTAGACCTGGACATGGAACAACAGACTGGTTCCAAATAGGAAAAGGAGTATGTCAAGGCTGTATATTGTCACCCTGCTTATTTAACTTATATGCAGGGTACATCATAAGAACTGCTGGGCTGGAGGAAGCACAAGCTGGAATCAAGACTGCTGAGAGAAATATCAATAACCTCAGATATGCAGATGACACCACCCTTGTGGCAGAAAGTGAAGAAGAACTAAAGAGCATTGATGAAAGTGAAAGAGGAGAATAAAAAAGTTGGCTTAAAACTCAGCATTCAGAAAACTAAGATCATGGCATCTGGTCCCATCACTTCATGTCACATAGATGGGGAAACATTGGAAACAGTGGCAGACTTTATTTTGGGGGGGGTCCAAGATCACTGCAGATAGTGATTGCAGCCGTGAAATTAAAAGACGCTTACTCCTTGGAAGGAAAGTAATGACCACCCTAGACAGTATGTTAAAAAGCAGAGACATTACTTTGCCAACAAAGGTCTATCTAGTCAAAGCTATAGCTTTTCCAGCAGTCATGTATGTATGTGAGAGTTGGACTATAAAGAAAGCTGAGCACCGAAGAATTGATGCTTTTGAACTGTAATGTCTGAGAAGACTTTTGAGAGTCCCTTGGACTGCAAGGAAATTCAACCAGTCCATCCTAAAGGAAATTAGTCCTGAATACTTGGAAGGAATGATGTTGAAGCTGAAACTCCAATACTTAGGCCACCTGATGCAAAGAGCTAACTCATTTGAAAAGACCCTGATTCTGGGAAAAATAGAAGGATAGAGAAGGGGACGACAGAGGATGAGATGATTGGATGGCATCACTGACTCAATGGACATGAGTTTGAGTAACCTCCGAGAGTTGGTGATGGATAGGGAGGCCTGGTGTGCTGCATTCCATGGGGTTACAAAGAGTTGGACACGACTAAGCAACTGAACTGAACGGAACTGTCTGAAGACACACAACTAGTAAGGTGAGCAGCTCAGGATAGAATCAGGAACTATTTTCTTGAAACCGCACTGCCTCTGTATAAAAGTTTTTATTAACCAGATCACTAAATTGACTAGAACACTCAATTCCAAGATGCTATATTTGGAAATATCACAGTTGTGAAACTTTATTTCATCAACATCTTCTACTGTATTACCAGAAAGAAATTGGCTTTTGTTCAACATTATAAGTTTATTATCCAACTAATTATTGAAATGTGAGCACTTCTATGATTAAAATGGCTCAAAGTTTGAGAATTATTGAATTACATTATTGACCAATTGTGCAGATTGAGTCACTCAGCTGACTATAAATTAGAAATATGCTTGCTCTGTAGAAGAAAAATAGCCAATATAATTTTACTGCTACTTTGATTTCTCCTCTGCTTATCCTTTATTCAGAGAAGCAGAATTGATTTTTGTTTCCTCTTTCAAATTACCTTAGTCAAGAAACAATGAAACATAGAATTCCTTTAAGACTTTGTAACTTGTTTAAAGAATTAGAAAATCATTTTTATAATTTAAAAATGTAGGATACTTTCTAATCATATTGAAACAAAATGTATAAATTTGAATGAGAAACAGTAATATTTCTTAAAAGATTGTTATTAAAATAGCATAGTAGGATAATATCTGCATTTAAAAAAATTTTTTAGTTTATTTTAATTGGATATAATTACTTTACACTATTGTGATGGTTTTGGCTATACATCAACATAAATCAGCCATGGGTATACATGTGTCCCCCCACCATGAACCCCATCCCACCTCCCTTCCCACTCTGTACCTCTGAGTTGTCCCAGAGCACTGGCTTTGGGTGCCCTGCTTCATGCATCAAACTTGCACTGGTCATCTATTTTACACATGGTAATATATATGTTTCAATGTTATTCTTTCACATCATCCCACCCTTACCTTCTCTCACAGACCCCAAAAGTCTGTCCTTTACATCTGTCTCTTGTTGCTCTGCATGTAGGATCATTGTTGCCATCTTTATAAATTCCATATATATGCATTAATATATAGTATTTGTCTTTCTCTTTCTGACTTACTTCACTCTGTATAATAGGATCCAGTTTCATCCACCTTATTAGAAGTAACTCAGATGTGTTCCTTTTCAATAGCTGAGTAATATTCTACTAGGTATGTGTACCACAGCTTCCTTATCCATTCATCTGCTGATGGACATCTATTGCTTCCATGTCCACTATGAATAGTGCTGCAATTAACATTGGGGTACATATATCTCTTTCAGTTCTGGTTTCCTCTGGGTGTATGCCCAGCAGGGGGATTGCTGGTTCATATGGAAGTTCTATTTCCAGTTTTGTTTTTTTTTTAAGAATTTCCACACTGTTCTCCATAGTGGCTGTACAAGTTTGCTTTCCCACCAATAGTATAAGAGGGTTTCCTTTTCTGTACACCCTCCCCAGCATTTATAGTTCATAGACTTTTTTATAATGGCCATTATGACCACTGTGAGATGATACCTCATTGTGGTTTTGATTTGCATTTCTCTAATGATGAGTAACATTGAGCATCTTTACAGGTGTTTATTAGCCATCTAAATGTCTTCTTTGAAGAAATGACTGTTTAGTTCTTTGGACCACTTTTTGATTGAGTTGTTCATTTTTCTGGTATTGGGTTTCATGAGCTACTTGTATATTTTAGAGGTTAATTCTTTGTCAGTTTTTTCATTTGCTATTATTTTCTTCTATTCTGAAGCTGTCTTTTCTCCTTGCTTATAGTTTCTATCATTGCACAAAAACTTTCAAGTTGAATTAGGTTGCATCTGTTTATTCTTGTTTTTATTTCCATTACTGTAGGAGGTGTGTCATAGAGGATCTTACTGTGGTTTATGTCAGAGAGAGTTCTGCCTATGTTTTCCTCTGAGAGTTTTATAGTTTCTGCTCTTACATTTAGGTCTTTAATCCATTTTGAGTTTATTCTGGTATATGATATTAGAAAGTTCTCTAGTTTCATTCTTTTACACACGATTGACCAGTTTTCAAATTTTATGATGAAAAGGAAAAAACGATGTCCTTTTCATCATAGGGGACTGGAATACAAACATAGAAAGTCAAGAGATGCCTGGAGTAACAGACAAGTTTGGCCTTGTAGTACAAAATGAAGCAAAGCAGAGGCTAACAGTTTTTCCAAGAGAACACACTGGTCATAGCAAACATCCTCTTCCAACAACAAAAGAGAATACTCTACACATGGACATCACCAGGTGGTCAATAGTGAAATCAGACTAATTATATTCTTTGCAGCCAAAGACGGAGAAGCACTATACAATCAGCATAAAAAAGACCAGGAGCTGACTGTGGCTCAGATCATGAACTCCATATTGCAAAATTCAGACTTAAATTGAAGAAAGTAGGGAAAACCACTTAGGTATGACCTAAATCAAATCCCTTACATTATACAATGGAAGTAACAAATAGATTCAAGAGATTAGATCTGACAGAGTGCCTGAAGAACTGTGGGTGGAGGTTTGTAACACTGCACAGGAGGTGATGATCAAGACCATCCCCAGGAAAAAGAAATGCAAAGAGGCAAAATGGTTGTCTGAGGAGACCTTACAAAGTGCTGAGAAAAGAAGAGAAATGAAAGGCAAAAGAGAAAAGGAAATATATACCCACCTGAATTCAGAGTTCCAAAGAATAGCAATGAGAGATAAGAAAGCCTTCCTAAGTGATCAATGCAAAGAAATAGATGAAGAGAACAGAATGGGAACGACTAGAGATCTCTTCAAGAAGATTAGAAATACCAAGGGAACATTTCATGCAAAGATGGGCATACAAAAGGATGGAAATTTTATGGCCATAACAGAAGTGAAAGTGAGAGTCGCTCAGTTGTGTCAGACTCTTTGTGACCCCATGGACTGTAGTCCATGAAATTCTCCGGGCCAGAATACTGGAGTGGGTAGCCTTTCCCTTCTCTAGGGGATCTTCCCAACCTAGGAATTGAACCAATGTCTCTCACATTGAAGGTAGATTCTTTAACAGCTGAGCCACCAGGGAAGCCCAAGAATACTGGAGTGGGTAGCTTATCCCTTCTCCAGGGGATCTTCCCAACCCAAGAATTGAACTGGAGTCTTCTGCATTTCAGGCAGATTATTTACCAACTGAGCTACCAGGGAAACCCTGGACATAACAGAAGCAGAAGATATTAAGAAGAGGCGGCAAGAATACACAGAGGAACTATGCAAAAAAAAAAAAAGTCTTAATGACCTAGATAACCATAATGGTGTGATCACTCCCCCAAGCCAGATATCCTGGAGTGAAATGTCAAGTGAGCCTTAGGAAGCATCACTACAAACAAAGTTAGTAGAGGTAATGGGATTCCAGCTGAGCTATTTCAAATCCTAAAAGATGATGCTATTGAAGTGCTGCACTCAATATGCCAGCAAATTTGGAAAACTCAACAGTGGCCACAGGACTGGAAAGGGTCAGTTTTCATTCCATCCCTAAGAAAGATAATGCCAAAGAATGTTTGAACTACCACACAATTTCACTTATTTCACATGTTAGCAAAGTAATGCTCAAAAATTACTAGTAAGTGAAAGTGAACCGAGAACTTCCAGATGTTCAACCTGGATTTAGAAAAGGCAGAGGAGCCAAATTGCCAACATCCGTTGGATCATAGAAGAAGCAAGAGAATTCCAGAAAAACATCTACTTCTGCTTCATTGACCACATGAAAGCCTTTGACTGTGTATCACAACAAACTGTTGAAAATTCTTCAAGAGATGGTAATACCAGACTACCTTACCTACCTCCTGAGAAATATGTATGCAGGTCAAGAAGGTCAAGACGCAACAGTTACAACCAGATATGGAATGATGGACTGGTTCAAAATTGAGAAAGGAGAACGTCAACTCTGTATATGGGCACAGTGCTTAAATAATTTATATGCAGAGTACTTATTGTGAAATGCCAGGCTGGGCAACACATAAGCTGGAATCAAGATTGCCAGGAGAAATATCAATAACCTCAGATATGCAGATGACATCACGCTTATGGCAGAAATTGAAGAGGAACTAAAGAGCCTGTTGATGAAAGTGAAAGAGGAAAGTGAAAAAGTTGGCCTAAAGCTCAACATTCAAAAAACAAACATCGTGACATCTGGTCCCATCATTTCACGGCAGATAGATGGGGAAACAATGTAAAAGTTACAGACTTTGTTTTCTTGGTCTCAAAAATCACTGCAGATGGTGATTGAAGCCATGAAATTAAAAGGCACTTGCTTCTTGGAAGAAAAGCTATGACCAACCTAGACAGCATATTAAAAAGCAGAGACATTACTTTTCTGACAAAGATCCATCTAGTCATAGTTACGGTTTTTCCAGTAGTTATGTATGAATGTGAGAGTTGGACCTTAAAGAAGACCAAGCACTGAACAATTGATGCTTTTGAACTGTGGTGTTGGAGAAGATTCGAGAGTCCCTTGTTCTGCAAGATCAAACCGGTCAATCCTAAAGGAAATCAATCTTGAATATTCATTGGAAGGACTGATACTGAAATTGAAACTCCAATACTTTGGCTACCTGATGCTAAGAGCCCACTCATTAGAAAAGATCCTGATGCTGGAAAGGTTGAAGGCAGAAGGAGAAGGGGATGACAGAGGATGAGATGGTTGAATGGCATCACCAACTCATGGACATGAATTTGAGAAAGTCCCGGGAGATGGTGAAGGCCAGGGAAGCCTGGCATGCTGCAGTCATGGGATCACAAGGAGTTGGATATGACTGAGCAGTTGAATAAGAGCAACTTGTTGTCTTTTCTCCATTGTATATGTTTGCCTCCTTTGTCAAAGATAAGGTGTCCGTAGTTGTGTAGATTTATCTCTGGACTTTCCATGTTGTTCCATTGATCTATATATCTATCTTTGTGGCAGTAACATACTGTCTTAATGACTGTAGCTTTATAGTATAGTCTGAAGTCAGGACGGCTGATTCCTACAGTTCCATTCTTCTTTCTCAAGATTGCTTTGGATATTCAAGGGTTTTTTTGTGTGTGTTTCCATACTTCCATGGATGAGCATGGTGGGCTATAGTCCATGGGGTCATAAAGAGGTGGACATGACTAAGTAACTAACTTTCACTTTCCTACAAATTGTGAGATTATTTGTTCTAGTTCTCAGAAAAATACCGTTGGTATTTTGATAGACATTGTGTTAAATCTGCAGATTGCTTTGGGTGGTATAGTTTTCAAGAATCAATATGGATTCTTCCAATCCACGAACATGGTATATTTTTCCATCTATTTGTGTCATCTTTGTTTTCTTTCACCAGTGCTACATAGTTTTCTATATACAAGTCTTCTGCTTCTTCAGTAAATTTATTCCTAATACTTTATTCTTTTCATTGAAGTTGTGAATGTGATTACTTCCTTAATTTCTCTTTCTGATTTTTCATTGTTAGTGTATAGGAATGCAAGGGAATTCTGTGTATCAATTTTATATCCTGAAACTTTACTATATTCATTGATTAGTTGTAGTAGTTTCTGGTGTCATCTTCAGAGTTTTCTATGCAGAGGATCATGTCATTTACAAATAGTGAGAGTTTTACTTCTCTTTTCCAACCTGGATTCCTTTTATTCTTTTTCTTTTCTGATTGCTGTGGTTAAGACTACCAAAACTATGTAGAACAGTAGCAGTGAGAGTTTGCACCCTTGTCTTGTTCCTGATTTTAAAGGAAATGCTTTCAGTTTTTCATCTTTGAGGATAATGCTCTCTGTGGGTTTGTCATATATGGCTTTTATTATGATGAAGTATGTTCCTTCTGTGCCTACTTTTTGGAGTTTTTTTTTTTTTTAATCATGAATGGGTGTTGAACTTTGTCAAAGTCTTTCTCTGCATCTATTGAGATAATCATATGGTTTTTATCTTTCATTCCTAATAGGATGTATAACATTGATTGATTTGTGAATATTGAAGAGTCCTTGCATACCTGGAATGAAGCCCACATAGTCATAGTGTATGATCTTTTGATAGGTTATGGCCATAAGCTGTGAACAAGGCCTGTATTTGTGACCTCTGGAGGAGAAAATTTTGATCTAGGACCAGAGATGAGGCTTGATCACTCAAGAGCTTTTGTGTAGCAGAATTTTATTAAAGTATAAAGCTTTTTATAAAGCTTCTGACATAGATATCAGAAGGGGGCAGAAAGAGTACCCCCTTGCTAGTTTGTAGTAAGGCATTATAAACCTGTTAGCAGAGTTGACTCATTGGAAAAGACTCTGATGCTGGGAGGAATTGGGGGCAGGAGGAGAAGATGACAGAGGATGAGATGGCTGGATGGCATCACTGACTCGATGGACGTGAGTTTGTGTGAACTCCAGGAGTTAGTGATAGACAGGGAGGCCTGGCGTGCTGTAATTCATGGGGTCACAAAGAGTCAGACACGACTGAGTGACTTAACTGAACTGAACTGAGCAAGCTGCTGATGATAAATAAAAGAAACACCTCAAGGCTGAGATTGCACCAGGCTCCTCTCCCAACACATGCATTTTGAGATAGCATCAGCACAAAGGGAGTCATCTGTGGCCGTAAAACAATTGACATGAGTCTTGGAGAAAAGGGGCTTCCCTGGTAGCTCAGTTGGTAAGGAATCTGCCTGCAGCACAGGAGACCCGTTTCGATGTCTGGGTCAGGAAGATTCCCTGGACAAAGAAATGGCAAACTATTCCAGTGTCCTTCCTGGAAAATCTCATAGACAGAGGAGCCTGAGGGGCTGCAGTCCATGGGGTCGCAAAGAGTTGGGAACAACTGAGCTACTAAAAGAAAAAAAAAAATTTTTTTTTGAAGAAAGGCAGATTCCCAGGCAAATACATAGTTTCATTAACATAGCTTAAGAAAAACATTTCCATGAGCAAGATGTATTGATTTGCTGAGCCATTAGCAGTTCAAGATTTGAGAAAAAGTTAGTTTCAGGCAGAACCAAGCGTCATTATGGCAACACAGGATTAACAGAGCCACCTTTAATCCTGTGTAGAGAAAAGAATGTAGAAAAAGAAAAGAAGAAGAAAAAAAAAAAATGTCTGCAGCTTGCAGTTTATTTCTCCTCCCACTTGGGGGACCCTGGCCTCCCAACTGAGGCCTACCTGACCATTAGCTCTTTCACTTTTTGCTAAGTTGTTGGATTCTGTTTGCTAGAATTCTTGAGGATTTTTGCATGTGTATTAATCAGTGATTTTGACCTGTGGTTTTCTTTTTTTGTGACATCTTTGTCTGGTTTTGGTGTCAGGGTGATGGTGGTCTCATAGAATGCGTTTTTAGAGTATTCCTTCCTCTGCAACTTTCTGGAAGAGTTTGAGTAAGATAAGTGCTAGCTGTTCTCTAAATTTTTGGTAGAATTCACCTGTGGCGCCATCTGGTCCTGGGCTTTTGTTTGTTGGAAAAATTTTTATTACAGTTTCAATTTCTGTGCTTATGATTGTTCTGTAAGATTTTCTATTTCTTCCTGGTTCAGTTTTGGAAGGTTATACTTTTCTAAGAATTTGTTCATTTCTTCCGAGTTGTCCAGTTTATTGGCATATAGTTGCTCATAGTAGTCTATTATGATCATCTGTATTTCTGGGTTGTGTGTTGTGACTTCTCCATTTTCATTTCTAATTATATTTATTTGAGTCGTCTCCCTTTTTTTCTTGATGAGTCTGGTTAATATTTGTCTATTTTGTTTATCTTCTCAAAGAACCAGCTTTTAGTTTTGTTGATCTTTGCTATACTCTCCTTCATTTCTTTTTCATTTATTTATGCTCTCATTTTCATGATTTATTTTCTTCTATTAACCTTGGGGGGGTTTTTTGTTCTTCTTTTTCTAGTTGTTTTAGGTGTAAAGTTAGGTTGCTTAATTGATGTTTCTCTTGTTTTCTGAAGTAGGGTTTGTATTCCTATGAACCTCCCACTTAGCACTGCTTTTATTGAACCTCATAAGTCTTGGGTTGTTGTGTTTTCATTATGATTTTTTTCAGTGCCTATTTTGATTTCCTTTTATATTTCTTCAGTGATCTGTTGGTTATTAAGAAGTCTGTTGTTTAGCCTCCATTTGTTTGTGTCCTTTATAGTTTTCTTTTCCTGTTCAGTTCAGTTCAGTCGCTCAGTCGTGTCTGACTCTTTGCGACCCCATGAATTGTAGCACGCCAGGCCTCCCTGTCCATCACCAACTCCTGGAGTTCACTCAAACTCACGTCCATCGAGTCAGTGATGCCATCCAGCCATCTCATCCTCTGTCGTCCCCTTTTCCTCCTGCCCCCAATCCCTCCCAGCATCAGAGTCTTTTCCAATGAGTCAACTCTTAGCATGAGGTGGCCAAAGTACTGGAGTTTCAGCTTTAGCATCATTCCTTCCAAAGAACATCCAGGGCTGATCTCCTTTAGAATGGACTGGTTGGATCTCCTTGCAGTCCAAGGGACTCTCAAGAGTCT
>NW_011494927.1:860186-897039 GCF_000754665.1 Bison bison bison | reverse complement strand
AGTTCCCCATCTATTTCCCATGAAGTGATGGGACCAGATGCCATGATCTTCGTTTTCTGAATGTTGAGCTTCAAGCCAACTTTTTCACTCTCCTCTTTCACTTTCATCAAGAGGCTTTTTAGTTCCTCTTCACTTTCTGCCATAAGGGTGGTGTCATCTGCATATCTGAGGTTATTGATATTTCTCCCGGCAATCTTGATTCCAGCTTGTGCTTCTTCCAGCCCAGCGTTTCTCATGATGTACTCTGCATAGAAGTTAAATAAGCAGGGTGACTGTATACAGCCTTGACGTACTCCTTTTCCTATTTGAAACCAGTCTGTTGTTCCATGTCCAGTTCTAACTGTTGCTTCCTGACCTGCATACAGGTTTGTCAAGAGACAGGTCAGGTGGTCTGGTATTCCCATCTCTTTCAGAATTTTCCACAGTTTATTGTGATCCACATAGTCAAAGGCTTTGGCATAGTCTTACTTTATTGTGATCATAAAAGATGCTTGAAATGATTTCAATGTTTTTAATATACCAAGGCTAGATTAGTGGCCCAGGATGTGATCAGTCCTGGAGAAGATTCCATGTGCACTTGAGGAAAAGGTGAAATCCATTGGATTTTGGTGAAATGCCATGTAGATATCAATTAGGTTTAACTGGCCCATTGTATTATTTAAAGCTTGCGTTTCCTTGTTAATTCTCTTTGATTGATCTATCCATTGGTGTGAGTGGGGTATTAAAATCTCTGACTATTATTGTGTTACTGTTGATTTCCCCTTTCATACTTCTTAGCATTTGCCTTATGTACTGAGGTGCTCCTATGTTGGGTGCATATATATTTATAATTATTATATCTTCTTCTTGGATTGATCCCTTGATCATTATGTAGTGTCCTTCTATGTCTCTTATAACAGTCTTTATTTCAAAGTCTATTTTATCAGATATGAGTATTGCTTACTCCCATTTTGTTTTGATCTCTATTTGCATTAAATATCTTTTTCTGGCCCCTCACCTTCAGTCTGTATGAATCCCTAGGTTTGAGGTGGGTCTCTTATAGACAACATGTACGGCAGTTTTTGTTTTTGTTTTTATCATTAGGCCAGTCTTTGTCTTTTGATTCGTGCATTTAAAACATTTATGTTTAAGGTAATTATTGATAAGCAAGATCATATTACAATTTACTTTGTTGTTTTGGGTACTTTTCTGTGTTTCCTGTCTAGAGAGGATCCTTTAGCATTTGTTGAAGAGCTGGTTTGGTGGTGCTGAATTTTCTCAGCTTTTGCTTGTCTGTAAAGCTTTTGGTTTCTCCTTTGAATCTTAATGAGATCCTTGCTGGGTAGAATAATCTTGGTTGTAGGTTTTTCTCTTTCATCACTTTAAGTATATCCTGCCATTCCCTTCTGGCCTATTAAAAGTTTCTATTGAAAGATCAGCTGTTATCCTTATGGGAATCCCCTTGTACATTATTTGTTGCTTTTCTCTTGATGTTTTTAACATTTGCTCTTTGTGTTTAATTTTTGTTAGTTTGATTAGTATGTGTCCTGGCATGTTTTGCCTTGGGTTTATCTTGTTAGGGACTCTCTGGGTTTTTTGGACTTGGGTGGCTATTTTCTTCCCATTTTAGAGAAGTTTTCAGCTATTATCTCCTCAAGTATTTTCTCATGCCCTTTCTTTTTTCTTATTTTTCTTGGACCTCTATTATTCGAATGTTGGTGCATTTAACATTGCCCCAGAGTTCTCTAAAGTTGTCCTCATTTTTTTAATGCTTTTTTTCCTTTCTGCTTCATTTATTTCCCCCATTCTATCTTCCACCTCACTTATCCTTTCTTCTGCCTCAGTTACTCTACTACTGGTTCCCTCCAGGGTGTTTTTAATCCCAGTTGTTGCACTGTTCATTACTGATTGACTCTTTTTATATCTTTTAGGTTCTTGTTAAATATTTCTTGCATCTTCTCAATCTGTGTCTCTAGTCTATTTATCTGTAACTCATTTTGTTCTCAAGATTTTGGATCATCTTTACTATCATTATTCTGAATTCTTTTGCAGGTAGATTCCCTATCTTCTCCTCTTTTGTTTGGTTTGTTGTTTTATTATGTTCCTTCACCTGCTGGATATTCTTCTGTCTTTTCACTTTGTTTAGATTGCTGTGTTTTGGGTCCCCTTTCTGTGGGCTGAAGGGTTGTGGTTCCTCTTAATTGTGGAGTCTGCTCTATGTGGGTGGGGTCAAACCAGTGGCTTGTGAAGGTTTCCTGGTTGGAGTAACTTGTGTCTGCATTCTGGTATTGAGCTGTAGGAGTTGCTTGTATATTTTTGAGATTAGTTGTTTGTCAGTTGCTTCATTTGCTATTATTTTCTCCCATTCTGAAGGCTGTCTTTTCACCTTGCTTATAGTTTCCTTTGTTGGGCAGAAGCTTTTAAGTTTAATTAGGTCCTGTTTGTTTATTTTTCCTTTTATGTCCAGTGTTCTGGGAGGTGGACCATAGAGGATCCAGCTGTGATTTATGCCAGAGAGTGTTTTGCCTATGTTCTCCTCTAGGAGTTTTATAATTTCTGGTCTTACATTTAGATCTTTAATCCATTTTGAGTTTATTTTTGTGTATGGTGTTAGAAAGTGTTCTAGTTTCATTCTTTTACAAGTAGTTGACCAGTTTTCCCAGCATCGCTTGTTAAAGAGATTGTCTTTAATCCATTGTATATTCTTGCCTTCTTCGTCAAAGATAAGGTGTCCATATGTGCATGGATTTATCTCTGGGCTTTATATTTTGTTCCATTGATCTATATTTCTGTCTTTGTGCCAGTACCATACTGTCTTGATGGCTGTGGCTTTGTAGTAGAGCCTGAAGTCAGGCAGGTTGATTCCTCCTGTTCCATTCTTCTTTCTTAAGATTGCTTTGGCTATTCGAGGTTTTCTGTATTTCTATACAAATTGCGAAATTATTTGTTCCAGCTCTGTGAAGAATACCGTTGGTAGCTTGATAGGGATTGCATTGAATCTATAAATTGCTTTGGGTAGTGTACTCATTTTCACTATATTGATTCTTCCAATCTATGAACATGGTATATTTCTCCATCTATTAGTGTCCTCTTTGATTTCTTTCACCAGTGTTTTATAGTTTTCTATATATAGGTCTTAGTTTCTATAGGTAGATATATACCTAAGTGTTTTATTCTTTTCATTGCAATGGTGAATGGAATTGTTTCCTTAATTTCTCTATTTTCTCATTAGTAGTGTATAGAAATGCAAGGAATTTCTGTGTATTGATTTCATATCCTGCAACTTTACTATATTCACTGATTAGTTCTAGTAATTTTCTGGTGGAGTCTTTAGGGTTTTCTATGTAAAGGATCATGTCAAACAGTGCATGTAGAGGATGCTACATGCAGTAGAGGATCACTGCAAACAATGAGAGTTTTACTTCTTCTTTTCCAATTTAGATTCCTTTTATTTCTTTTTCTGCTTTGATTGCTGTGGCCAAAACTTCCAAAACTATGTTGAATAGTAGTGGTGAAAATGGGCACACTTGTCTTGTTCCTGATTTTCGGGGAAATGCTTTCAATTTTTCACCATTGAGAATAATGTTTGCTGTGGGTTTGTCATATATAGCTTTTATTATGTTGAGGTATGTTCCTTCTATTCCTGCTTTCTGGAGAGTTTTTATCATTAATGGATGTTGAATTTTGTCAAAGGCTTTCTCTGCATCTATTGAGATAATCATATGATTTTTATTTTTCAATGTGTTAATGTGGTGTATTACATTGATTTTCGGATATTAAAGAATCCTTGCATCCCTGGGATAAAGCCCACTTGGTCATGGTGTATGATCTTTTTAATGTGTTGTTGGATTCTGATTACTAGAATTTTGTTAAGGATTTTTGCATCTATGTTCATCAGTGATATTGGCCTGTAGTTTTCTTTTTTTGTGGGATCTTTGTCAGGTTTTGGTATTAGGGTGATGGTGGCCTCATAGAATGAGTTTGGAAGTTTACCTTCCTCTGCAATTTTCTGGAAGAGTTTGAGTAGGATAGGTGTTAGCTCTTCTCTAATTTTTGGAAGAATTCAGCTGTGAAGCCGTCTGGACCTGGGCTTTTGTTTGCTGGAAGATTTCTGATTACAGTTTCAATTTCCGTGCTTGTGATTGGCCTGTTAAGATGTTCTATTTCTTCCTGGTCCAGTTTTGGAAAGTTGTACTTTTCTAAGAATTTGTCCATTTCTTCCACGTTGTCCATTTTATTTCCATATAATTGCTGATAGTAGTCTCTTATGATCCTTTGTACTTCTGTGTTGTCTGTTGTGATCTCTACATTTTCATTTCTAGTTTTATTGATTTGGTTTTTCTCCCTTTGTTTCTTAATGAGTTTGGCTAATGGTTTGTCAATTTTATTTATCCTTTCAAAGAACCAGTTTTGGCTTTATTGATTTTTGCTATGGTCTCTTTTGTTTCTTTTGCATTTTTTCTGCCCTAATTTTTAAGATTTCTTTCCTTCTTCTAACCCGGGGGTTCTTCATTTCTTCCTTTTCTAGTTATTTTAGGTGTAGAATTAGGTTATTTATTTGACTTTTTTCTTATTTCTTGAGGTATGCCTGTATTGCTATGAACTTTCCCCTTAGGACTGCTTTTACAGTGTCCCACAGGCTTTGGGTTGTTGTGTTTTCATTTTCATTCATTTCTATGCAAATTTTGATTTCTTTTTTGATTTCTTCTGTGATTTGTTGGTTATTCAGCAGTGTGTTGTTCAGTCTCCATATGTTGGACTTTTTAATAGTTTTTCTTCTGTAATTGAGATCTAATCTTACTGCATTGTGGTCCAAAAAGATGCTTGGAATGATTTCAATTTTTTTTTTTGAATTTACCAAGGCTAGATTTATGGCCCAGGATGTGATCTATCCTGAAGAAGGTTCCGTGTGCGTTTGAGAAAAAGGTGAAATTCATTGTTTGGGGTGAAATATCCTATAGATATCAATTAGGTCTAACTGGCCTACTGTATCGTTTAAAGTTTGTGTTTCCTTGTTAGTTTTCTGTTTAGTTGATCTATCCATAGGTGTGAGTGGGGTATTAAAGTCTCCTACTATCATTGTGTTATTGTTAATTTCCCCTTTCATACTTGTTAGCATTTGTCTTACATACTATGGTGCTCCTATGTTGGGTGCATATATATTTATAATTTTTATATCTTCTTCTTGGATTGATCCTTTGATCATTATGTAGTGACCTTCTTTGTCTCTTTTCACAGCCTTTGTTTTAAAGTCTATTTAATCTGATATGAGTATTGCTGCTCCTGCTTTCTTTTGGTCCCTATTTGCATGGAAAATCTTTTTCCAGCCCTTCATTTTCAGTCTGTATGTGTCCCCTGTTTTGAGGTGGGTCTCTTGTAGACAACATATATAGTGGTCTTGTTTTTGTATCCATTCAGCCAGTCTTTGTCTTTTGGTTGGCATTCAACCCATTTACATTTAAGGTAATTATTGATAAGTATAAAAAAGATCTTCATGACCCAGATAATCAATATGGTGTGATCACTGACCTAGAGCCAGACATCCTGGAATGTGAAGTCAAGTGGGCCTTAGAAAGCATCACTACGAACAAAGCTAGTGGAGGTGATAGAATTCCAGTTGAGCTATTCCAAATCCTGAAAGATGATGCTGTGTAGGTGCTGCACTCAATATGCCTGCAGATTTGGAAAACTCAGCAGTGGCCACAGGACTGGAAAAGGTCAGTTTTCATTCGAATCCCAAAGAAAGGCAATGCCAAAGAATGCTCAAACTACCGCACAATTGCACTCATCTCACACGCTAGTAAAGTAATGCTCAAAATTTTCCAAGCCAGGCTTCAGCAATACGTGAATGGTGAACTTCCAGATGTTCAAGCTGGTTTTAGAAAAGGCAGAGGAACCAGAGATCAAGTTGCCAAAATCTACTGGATCATTGAAAAAGCAAGAAAATTCCAGAAAAACATCTATTTCTGCTTTACTGGCTATGCCAAAGCCCTTGACTGTGTGGATCACAATAAACTGTGGAAAATTCTGAAAAGATAGGAATACCAGACCACCTGACCTACCTCTTGAGAAACCTATATGCAGATCAGGAAACAACACTTAGAACTGGACATGTAGCGATAGACTGGTTCCAAATAGGAAAAGGAGTACGTCAAGGCTGTATATTGTCATCCTGCTTATTTAACTTATATGCAGAGTACATCATGAGAAACGCTGGGCTGGAAGAAGCACAAGCTGGAATCAAGATTGCTGGGAGAAATATCAACAACCTCAGATATGCAGATGACACCACCCTTATGGAAGAAAGTGAAGAACTAAAAAGCCTCTTGATGAAAGTGAAAGAGGAGAGTGCAATATCAGACTTTATTTTGGGGGGCTCTAAAATCGCTGCAAATGGTGATTGCAGCCATGAAATTAAAAGACGATTACTCCTTGGAAAGAAAGTTATGAACAATCTAGATAGCATATTCAAGAGCAGAGACATTACTTTGCCAACAAAGGTCCATCTAATCAAGGTTATGGTTTTTCCAGTGGTCATATATGGATGTGAGAGTTGGACTGTGAAGAAGGCTGAGTGCCGAAGAATTGTTACTTTTGAACTGTGGTGTTGGAGAAGACTCTTGAGAGTCCCTTGGACTGCAAGGAGATCCAACCAGTACATTCTAAAGGAGATCAGCCCTGGGATTTCTTTGGAAGGAATGATGCTAAAGCTGAAACTCCAGTACTTTGGCCACCTCATGCGAAGAGTTGACTCATTGGGAAAGACTCTGATGCTGGGAGGGATTGGGGGCAGGAGGAGAAGGGGATGACAGAGGATGAGATGGCTGGATGGCATCACTGACTCGATGGACAAGTGTTTGGGTGAACTCCGGGAGTTGGTGATGGACAGGGAGGTTGGCGTACTACAATTCATGGGGTCACAAAGAGTCGGACATAACTGAACAACTGAACTGAACTGAACTGAGGGTATTTTGCTCATACAGCATAGCTTTAGTGGGTTAAGGAATTTTTTTAAGTGGAATTTAAATGAGCCAAGTCAAAAGCAATTCAAAATCAAAATCAGTGCTCTTTTTTTTTTAATTTTATTTTATTTAACTTTACAATATTGTATTGGTTTTGCCATATATCAAAGTGAATCTTCCACAGGTATACATGTGTTCCTCATCCTGAACCCTCCTCCCTCCTCCCTCCCCATACCATCCCTCTGGGTCGTCCCAGTGCACCAGCCCCAAGCATCCAGTATCGCGCATCAAACCTGGACTGGCGACTCGTTTCATATATGATATTATACATATTTCAGTGCCATTCTCCCAAATCATCGCACCCTCTCCCTCTCCCACAGAGTCCAATAGACTGTTCTGTACATCAGTGTCTCTTTTGCTGTCTCGTATACAGGGTTATTGTTACCATCTTTCTAAATTCCATATATATGCGTTAGTATACTGTATTGGTGTTTTTCATTTATTTAGGTGTGGAATTTGCACTAATTTCCTACAGCTGCTTTAATAAAAACATAAGCTTGGTGACAACACAAATTTATTCCCTTATAGTTCTAGAGGTCAGAATTCCAAAATTGAAGTCATGGGTTTAAAATTCAGTTCTTTGCCTTTTCCAGCTTCTAGAGGCTACCCACATTCTTTGACTCATGATTCTTTACTCTGTCTTCAAAGCCAGCAATCTTGTTAAGTCTTATGACACTGCATCACTATGATACTCTCCTCATCCATTTTACTTATCAGGATGCTTGTGATTAAATTTGGCCCACCGAGATAATAATTTCCCTACCTCAAGATTCTTAGTCACATGTGGAAAATCCCTTCTGCCATGTAAGTAACATAGCTTATTTGGGTGGTGGGTTAAAACAACATATATTTATTCCCTCGCAGTTTGAGGGGGCTAGAAGTTTGAAATCAAGATGTTGGCTCCTCTGACATCTCTAGCAGAGAATCCTTCCTGGCTCTTGTAGCTTCTGGCATTTGTCAGCTGTCCTAGCTTGCAGGAGTGCTTTCCAGGGGAAGAATCTGCCTGCAATGTAGAAGGCGTAGATTCAATCCCTGGGTTGGGAAGATCCTCTGGAGGAGGAAATGGCAACCCACTCCAGTATTTCTGCCTGGAAAATCCCACACACAGAGGGGCCTGGAGGGCAACAGTTTATGGGGTTGCAAAGAGTTAAACACGACTGAGCACACAATAGCTTGCAGGGGCACCACCCCAGTCACAGGACCATTTTTTTCATGTGTGTTTTCACATCGTGTAAGATCATATATTTGTATATCCTGAGAGTTAGGATGTGGATAATGTTCATGGGATATTACCCATGCCTACTACAGAAATATAGTTAGCCAACACATTACTGATACCTAGGAATGCTTTTTGTTGCCAGGACTACCATTATTGGCTGCTGGAGACAAGTTCCTGAAATGGAAATGAAAGTTAAATTTGAACAATTGAAACAACTTTATAAAAGGGATTAGAAATTATGAAAGTGAGACTATTATTTGTATAGCTCAGGCACATTTGGTATTATATGTATTTTGGCTGGTCTGCCCAGAAACTTAACTACCATTTCACACACTGCTTCTGTAGAATAAATGCATGTTCATGTCTCAACTTGCAAAAGAGTCAGACATAACTTAGCGACTAAACACACAGACACATACATACCATTTCTTTATCCATTTGTCTGCTGGTAGACATTTAGGTTGCTTCCATATCTTGACAATTGTAAATAATAATGATATGAACACTGTAGTGCATATATCCTTTTGAACTGGTGTTCTTGGTTTTTTTGTGTTTTTTTTGTTTGTTTGTTTGTTTGTTTGGAGGGGTATATAGCCAATAGTGGACTTGCTGGGTCATATGACAGTTTTATTTTTAGTTTTTGGAGAAACCTCCATATGGTTTCCCACAGTGACTGCACCAGTTTACATTCCCACCAACAGAGTATAAGGTACCATTTCCACACCTATGCCAATATTTGTTATTTGTGTTCTTTATGATGACAGGTCTGAGGTGATATCTCATTGTGGTTTTGATTTGCATTTCCCTAATAATTAGTGATGCTGAGCATCTTTTCATGTGTCTCAAGCCATCTGCATTCCTCTTTGGGAAAATGCTCAGTTATGTCTTCGTAAACAAAAGAAATAAAAGCAAAAATTTAAAAATTGGATGTGATTAAACTTAGAAGTTTTTACACAGCAAAGGAAACCATTGTCAAAATGAAAAGGCAACCTACAGAATAGGGGAAAATATTTGCAAATGATAAGACCAAACTGGGGGTTAAAATTCAGCATGTATAAGCAGTTTCTACAACTCAACATCAAAAATATAAACAACCCAATTTTTAAAAAATGAACTACATTTTAAAAGGTAAAAGTGAGCACTGTCCTCCCTAGGTTTAGTTTAGAGGAAATAATTTTGGGAAAAGGTAGAGAAAGGTGTAAATCAGGGTCATTAGGAAGTTGTGGGATGGAGAGGGCCTTGATAAGTTACTATAATGAGAATGCTTTCTCAGCAAAGGAAGGAGGCGGCTGAAAGGAAAAGGAAAAGATAATCAAAGGAGCTAAATTAAACCCTTGCTTGCTTTAATAATCCTGTCTCAGGTTCAGCTATCTGGCAGGCATATGCAGTCTTCAATTCTACTGCTTAAAAAGTCCTCCATTTCAATGTGACAGAATTCCCTATTCTCAGAAGTTCAGAAAAAAAATAATTTGAAATAGCATGAAATGACAATACAGACATGCCTTTGACTGCATGCTTCAATTTCTCTGACTGCAAATAGAATAGAATTTAAACAAAATTGATTGAATATTTGAACAGAAATGATTACTTCTATTTACCCTGTAGGATTTTTGTGGACTATGGCTTCCTACTAAATAATGGAGAGTGAAACAAATTGCTTTCATCTCTTAAAGGACTTTTCTCTGTCTTAAATCATTTTCAACTTTTTCTCCCTTTTGGAACATTCATATAGAGTAAGCATATTTAAAATGTGGAACCAAAATATAACAATAAACATATTTGGTAAGGCAACTGATTGTCACCAAGGCAACAATGAATCTGCTGATATTTAGTCTGTCCATTACTTTTTGTTGCTATAGTAATGAAACCTTGGATTTCTGACACCATTTCCAAATTCTACTAAAACAAAGCCTCTTTCATCCCGCAAGAAGGAGAAAAAGCCAGTATTATTAATGCACAACATGTATGAGGCTCTTTTCTAGCACTAGGACATGGACAACATTTTGCTACATGTTGAGTTCAGTCGCTCAGTCGTGTCCAACTCTTTGCAGCCCCATGCACTGCAGCACACCAGGCCTCCCTGTCCATCACCAGCTCCCGGAGCTTACTCAAACTCATGTCCATCGAGTCAGTGATGCCATCCAACCATCTCATCCTCTGTCGTCCCCTTCTCCTTCTGCCTTCAATCTTCCCCAGAATCAGGGTCTTTTCCAATCAGTCAGCTCTTCGCATCAGGGGGCCAAAGTATTGGAGCTTCAGCTTCAGCATCAGTCCTTCCATTTCAGGACTAATTTCCTTTAGGATTGACTGGTTTGATTCCTTGCTGTCCAAGGGACTCTCAAGAGTCTTCTCCAACACCACAGTTCAAAAGCATCAATTCTTTGGCTCTCAGCTTTCTTTATAGTCCAACTCTCACATCCATACATGACTACTGGAAAAACCATAGCTTTGACTAGATGGACCTTTGTCATCTACATGTTAATCAAACTAAAAAACATGCTTTAAAAGTAGAAAAATATCTAGCAAAAAGCTAAGAAAGTAGAACAAAAGTAAAGAATAATTTTGTTATTAAGACTCAGCCTTTTATACTAGACCTGTACAAAACAGCTTTAATTTATGAGATGTTGAACTTAAATCAAATAGTAATGGATAAAGGAGAATATTTTTGTTTCTTTCTAGAGGAAATAAACAGGAAAACAATGGCAATTAAGAGCCAAAGAAATTATTAAGAAAATTTCTTGGGGTTTTGAGGGGCTTTTGTGTTTAAGAAAATATTATATGGAGAGTGGCCAAGATGGCAGAGTGGAAAGACCCTGAGCTCACAGTCTCACACACACACACACACACACACAATCACAACTAACCACAGAACAACTACTGATGAAAAAATTGAGACCTATTGAAAAAGATCTCCTACAGCAAAAGATATAAAGGAGAAACTTCAATGAGATGGTTCAGAGGGGCAGATTCACAGTAATCAAATCCCATGCCCTGCCAGTGGATAATCCACCAAATGGAGAATAATTATATTGCAGAGCTTTTCCCACAGGATAGAGAGTTCTGAGCCCCACACCAGGCTCTGCAGCTTGGGAATCTGGACAAGCCCCCAGAGCATTTGATTCTGAAGGCCAGTAAGGATTAATTGCAGGAGCTCCACATGACTGAAGCTAAGAGAAAAGTCACTCTTCAAGGGTGCACACAAAACCTCACACACACAAGAATGCAGGGCAAAATCAGTAATTTGATAGCAGCCTGGACCAGATCTACCAGCTAGTCTTGGAAATTCACCTGGAGAGGCAGGAAGAGAGAAGTGTGGCTTACCCTGGGGATACAGATACTGGTATCAGACATGCTGGGGAATATTCAATTACATTAACACTGCTGCTATAAGCAGCTGACATTTTGGCTTATTAATGTCAAAACCTAGCAACACCCAACAGCCTAGAGGTGACAGTGCTGGGATACTTTGAGTCAAACAACTAGCTGGGAAGGACACAGACCCTCCCATCAGCAGACAGATTTACTAACCACTAAAGATCCCACAACCAGCTCTGGACACATCCCTAGACAAAGTTCAGCCCACAGAGTTATAGGACCCATCATGACTCACCAGTGGACAGACACTGGATCCTCCCACCAGGAGGTCAAATAGTTTCTAGACCAGCTTTGCCCACTAGGAGGCAACCAGAAGCAAGGAAACCATGATCCCACAACATAGGGCAGACTCTACCCTGGGAACGCTGGACCCTGGCCTGCCCACTGGCCCGGCAATACCACATCTAGGACAGTGAAGACACCATACTCAACTGTGTCAGAAATTGACACACGCTACCAAGGATTTGAACTCCAAGAATCCTGCACCAAGACTCTAGTAACTGTGGCTACTAGAGGTCTCTGTAGAGACCTCTACAGAGGTCTAGAGACCTCTGGCTCTGTGTTCCAGAGGTCTGGAAATAATGCAAAAATATTGTTTCACCTGCTAGTGGGTGGGCAACAACTCTAGAGTCTTTGGAACCATGACTCTGCCCACCAGTGAGCCAACATATTCCCTGAAGACACAAGGGTGTCTGCATCCAGCTACCTTGCAATTAGGCAGAAAGAAATATCTACATAAGGCAAGATCCATCAATGAACTAGACTAGGGCCCAACAAAGCCTCTCACACCATCAGCCCACAACAACAGAAGAATCCATGAAGCCCTCTTAGTGGGAACCTCTAGAGGATATAGCTTGAGTGACAAGAGGGAAGTGCACTGCTAGGACACATAGGACATCTCCTACAGAGAGCCACTTCTCCAAGGTTGAGAAGTGTAACTAACTCACCACATACATAAAAATACAAACAGCAATTAGACAAAATGAGGTGGCAGAGGATTATATTCCACAGGAAAGAGCAAAGCAAAACCTCAGAAGAACCAAGTAAAGTGTCTACCTGAGAAAGATGAATGACCACAAAGATGATCAAATAACACAGGAGGAGAATGGATGTACAGAGCAATAAATTAGAAAAAATTAACAAAGAGTTATAAAATATAAGAAGCAACCAACCAGAGTTGAAGAATACAATAACTGGAATGAAAAATACACTAGAAGGAATCAATAGTAGGCTAAATGATGCAGAAGAGCAGATCATCAGGCAGGCAGAGTAATGGAAATCACTACTGCAGAACAGAAAAAAGAAAAAATGAATGAAAAGAAATGAGGACAGTTTAAGAGACCATTGGGACAACAGCTAGCACACTAATATTTGCATTATAGGGGTCCCAGAAAGAGACAAAAGAAAGGGCCTGAGAAGATATTTGAAGAGATAATACCTGAAAACACTTCCCTAATGTGGGAAAGGAAACAATCATAAGTCCAAGAAATGAGGGAATCCCATACAGAATTAACCCAAAAAGAGATGTACAAAGGCACTTTATATACAAAATGACAAAAGTTAAAGATAAAGAGAGACTACTAAACACAACAAGGGAAAAGCAGCCAATAACATACAAGAGAACTACCATAAGGCTATCTGCTGATTTTTCAGCAGGAAATCCGCAGGCCAGAACAGAAAGGCACGATATATTTAAAGTAATGAAAGGGAAAAACCTACAACCAAGAATACTCCACCCAGCAAGGCTCTCCTTCAGATTTGATGGAGAAATCAAAGACTGTGGAGAAAAACAAAAGCTAAAAGAATTCAGCACCACTAGACCAGCTTTACAAAAAAAATATAAAAGGAAATTTTCTAGGTAAAAAAAGGCTGCAACTAAAAACAAGAAAATTATGGAATGGAAAAACTCATCAGTAGGGCAAACATATGGTGAAGATAGGGAATCATCCATGCACAAACTAGTAGGGAGGTTAAAAGACAAATATAGTAAAATTATCCTGATCCACCATAAGCAGTTAAGGGATACACAAAACAGTTAGAAGTAAATATGATATCAAAAACAGCAATCACCAGTGGAGGAGAGTACAAATGTGGAGTATGTAAAAAGCAACTGAAAAAATAAAATACATTTGAAATTAAGAGATTAGTAACTTAATACTATATATATATAGAGAGAGAGAGAGAGAGAGAAATTGAGCAAGAAGGGAAGAGACAGAGAGAGAGGGAGAAAGACAGAGGGAGGGAGACTGATATACCAAAACCTCATGGTAATTGCAGACCAAATATCTATGGAAGCTATACACACAGAAAAAGAAAATGGAATCCAAACACAACACTAAAAGTAGTCATCAAATCACAAGATAAAAAAAACAAAAATAGAAAGATAAAAGTAGACCTACAAAAGCAAATCTAAAACAAATAAAAAACTGGCAATAACAACATACATATCAATAATTACCTGCAATATAAATGGACTAAATATTTCAACCAAAAGACAGACTGGTTGAATAGATTAAAAAAAAAATCAAGACCTGTACATATGTTGCCTACAAGAGACTCACTTCAGATCTAGAGACACATACAGACTGAAAATGAGGAGTTGGAAAATACTGCTCCAATATAATGGAAATCAGGAAATCATAAGAAGGCTGCACTCAGTTCAGTACAGTTCAGTCGGTCAGTCGTGTCCGACTCTTTGCGACCCCATGAATCACAGCACACCAGGCCTCCCTGTCCATCACCAACTCCCGTAGTTCACTCAAACTCATGTCCATCGAGTCAGTGATGCCTTCCAGCCATCTCATCCTCTGTTGTCCCCTTCTCCTCCTGCCCCCAATCCCTCCCAGCATCAGAGTCTTTTCCAATGAGTCAACTCTTTCCATGATGTGGCCAAAGTATTGGAGTTTCAGGTTTAGCATCAGTCCTTCCAATGAACACCCAGGACTGATCTCCTTTAGAATGGACTGGTTAGATCTCCTTGCAGTCCAAGGGACTCTCAAGAGTCTTCTCCAACACCACACTTCAAAAGCATCAATTCTTTGGTGCTCAGCTTTCTTCACAGTCCAATTCTCACATCCATACATGACCACTGGAAAAACCATAACCTTGACTAGATGGACCTTTGTTGGCAGAGTAATGTCTCTGCTTTTAAATATGCCATCTAGGTTGGTCATAAATTTCCTTCATATACATATCAAAAATAATTTAAAAGAGAGACTATTGTAACACACAAAAAAAGGACACTACATAATGAGTTAAGGATCAATTCAAGAAGAAGCTATAACAATTGTAAATAGATGTCCATGCAACGTAAGAAACCCCCATATATAAGAGAAATGTTAACAGACTTAAAAGGAGAAATCGAAATTAACACAATAATAGTGGGGGATTTCAGCACTCCGCTTATCATCAATGGACATATCATCTAGATAGAAAAATCAGTAAGGAATCACAGGCTTAAAACAACACTTTAGACCAGATGGAATTAACGGATACTTATAGAGCATTCCTATTTTTGCATTCCAGTCCCCTATGATCAAAAGGACATGTTTTTGAGGTGTTAGTTCTAGAAGGTCTTGTACGTCTTCATAGAACCATACAACTTCAGCATTACTCTCCAGGGCATAGACTTGGATGACTGTAATATTGAATGGTTTGCCATAGAAACAAACAGAGATCATTCTGTCGTTTTTGAGATTGCATCCAAGTACTGCATTTCAGACTCTTTTGTTGACTCTGATGGTTATTCCGCTTCTTCTAAGGGATTCTTGCCCACAGTAGTGGATATAATGATCATCTGAGTTAAATTCATCAATTCCAGTCCATTTTAGCTCACTGATTCCTAAAATGTTGCTGTTTACTCTTGCCATCTCCTGTTTGATAACTTCCAATTACCTTAGAGTAGGAAGTCAAGAAACACCTGGAGTAACAGGCAAATTTGGTCTTGGAGTACAGAATGAAGCAGGGAAAAGAGTTTTGCCAAGAGAACGCACTGGTCAGAGCAAACACCCTCTTCCAACAGCACAAGAGAAGACTCTACACATGGACATCACCAGATGGTCAACACCAAAATCAGACTGATCATATTCTTTGAAGCCAAAGATGGAGAAGCTCTATATAGTCAGCAGAAAAAAGACATGGAGCTGACTGTGGCTCAGATCATTAACTCCTTATTGCCAAATTCAGACTTAAATTGAAGAAAGTAGGGAAAACCACTAGACCATACAAGTGTGACCATAATCAAATCCCTTACGATTATACAGTGGAAGTGATAAATAGATTTAAGGGACTAGATATGATAAACAGAGTGCTTGATGAACTATGGACAGAGTTGGTGACATTGTAGAGGAGATAGGGAAGACCATCCCTACAAAAAAGAAATGCAAAAAAGCAAAATAGCTGTCTGAGGAGGCCTTACAAATAGCTGTGAAAAAAGAGAAGCAAAAGGCAAAAGAGAAAAGGGAAGATATATCCATTTGAATGTAGAGTTCCAAAGAATAGCAAGGAGAGGTAAGAAAGCTTTCCCTAGTGATCAGTGCAAAGAAATAGAGGAAAATAATAGAGTGGGAAATACTAGAGATCTCTTCAAGAAAATTAGAGATACCAAGGGACATTTCATGCAAAGATGGGCTCAATAAAGGATGGAAATGGTATCGACCTAACAGAAGCACAAGATATTAAGAAGAGGTGGCAAAAATATACAGAAGAACTGTAAAAAGAGATCTTCATGATCCAGATAATCATGATGGTGTGATCATTCACCTGGAGCCAGACATCCTGGAATGTGAAGTCAAATGGGCCTTAGAAAGCATCACTATGAATAAAGCTAGTGGAGATGATGGAATTCCAGTTGAGCTATTTCAAATCCTAAAAGATGATGCTGTTAAAGTGCTGCACTCAATATGCCAATGAGAGGGTAACAGACAGGAAGGCTAGGGGTCTCCAAACAGAGGAAATAGGCGCAAATGTCAGACATTTTTTATCTTTCTCTTAAACAGCAGGAGGAAACAAACTAGTGATTTCTCCCCCCTTCTCTATACAAATTTTTGTCTTTTTATTTTATTTTATTTTTTAACTTTACAATATTGTATTGGTTTTGCTCCCAGAATATTGGAAATAAAAGCAAAAATAAACAAATGGGACCTAATTAAACTTAAAGCTTCTGCACAACAAAGGAAACTATAAGCAAGGTGAAAAGACAGCCTTCAGAATGGGAGAAAATAATAGCAAATGAAGCAACTGACAAACAACTAATCTCAAAAATATACAAGCAACTCCTACAGCTCAGTTTCAGAAAAATAAATGACCCAATCAAAAAATGGGCCAAAGAACTAAATAGACATTTCTCCAAAGAAGACATACAGATGGCTAACAAACATATGAAAAGATGCTCAACATCACTCATTATCAGAGAAATGCAAATCAAAACCACTATGAGGTACCATTTCATGCCAGTCAGAATGGCTGCGATCCCAAAGTCTACAAGCAATAAATGCTGGAAAGGGTGTGGAGAAAAGGGAACCCTCTCACACTGTTGGTGGGAATGCAAACTAGCACAGCCACTATGGAGAATAGTGTGGAGATTCCTTAAAAAACTGGAAATAGAACTGCCTTATGACCCAGCAATCCCACTGCTGGGCATACACACTGAGGAAACCAGAATTGAAAGAGACACATGTACCCCAATGTTCATCTATACAAATTTAAAAAGAGGTTTCTCTTAAAATACTGTGTTGCCATAACGACACCTGTTTCCACCTGAACTTAACTATTCTCAAATCTTGAGCTAACCAATGCATTTTTCTTATGGAAATGTTTGTCTTAAGCTATGTTAATGTACTATTCATTTATCCCAGACTGTATTCAAGTCGGTTCACCTAAAGGCTTAGAACTGACTTGACAAACCAGTATGTTATACTCATACATTGTTCTCTTAATCTATGTTAATGAAACTATAATATTTGTATGGGAATCTGCCTTTCTTCAAGATTCATGTCAATCGTTTTTTGGCCTGGAATGACTCACCTGGTGCCAAGATTATCTCAAAATGCATCTTGTGGGTGAGGGGCCTGGTGTCATTCTCTGAGTTTTGAGACATTTCCTTCCTTTAATTAGCATAATCCTGGCAGCTATATAACATCCACCTAAAGATTATCAGGGGGGTATTCTTTCTGCCCCCTTCTGATGTCTATGTTGGAAGCTTTCTCTATATCCTTTATACCTAAAAAAAAAAAAAAAAAAAAAACTTTATTACACAAAAGCTCTGAGCAATCAAGCCTCGTCTCTGGCCCCGGACTGAATTCTTCTCCTCCGGAGGCCAAGAATTCCGGCGTCTTTCCACAGTTCAGCAACAACATTTCAAGAGCAAATTTGGAAAATGCAGCAGTGTCCACAGGACTGGAAAAGGTCAGTTTTCATTCTGATCCCTAAGAAAGGCAATGCCAAAGAATGCTGAAACTACCACAAAATTGCACTCATCTCACATGCTAATAAAGTAATGCTCAAAATTCTCCAAGCCAGGCCTCAACAATATGTGAATGATGAACTTCCAGATATTCAAGCTAGTTTTAGAAAAGACAGAGGAGCCAGAGATCAAATTGCCAACATCTGCTGGATCATTGGAAAATCAAGAGAGTTTCAGGAAAACATCTATTTCTGCTTTATTGACTATGCCAAAGCCTTTGACTGTGTGGATCACGATAAACTATGGAAAATTCTGAAAGAGATGGGAATACCAGATCACCTGATCTGTCTCTTGAGAAATCTGTATGCAGGTTATGAAGCAATAGTTAAACCTGGACATGGAACAACAGACTCGTTCCAAATAGGAAAAGGATTAGGTCAAGGCTGTATATTGTCAGCTTGCTTATTTAACTTATATGCAGAGCACATCATGAGAAACACTGGGCTGGAAGAAGCACAAGTTGGAATCAAGACTGCTGGGAGAAATCTCAATAACCTCAGATATGCAGATGACACCACCCTTATGGCAGAAAGTAAAGAAGAACTAAAGAGCCTCTTGATGAAAGTGAAAAAGGAGAGTGAAAAAGTTTGCTTAAAACTCAACATTCAGAAAACTAAGATCATGGCATCTTGTCCCATCACTTCATGGCAAATAGATGGGGAAACATTGGAAAAAGTGGCAGACTTTATTTCTTGGTGCTCCAAAATCACTGCAGATGGTGACTGCAGCCATGAAATTAAAAGACACTAACTGCTTGGAAGGAACGTTATGACCACCCTAGATAGCATATTAAAAAGCAGAGACATTACTTTGCCAACAAAGGTCTGTCTAGTCAAGACTATAGTTTTTCCAGTAGTAATTTATAGATGTGAGTGTTGGACTATAAAGAAAGCTGAGCACTGAAGAATTAGTGCTTTTGAACTGTAGTGTTGGAGAAGACTCTTGAGAGTCCCTTGGACTCAAGGAGATCCAACCAGTCCATCCTAAAAGAAATCAGTCCTGAATATTCATTGGAAGGACTGATGTTGAAGCTGAAACTCCAACAATTTGGCCACCTGATGGGAAGAATTGACTCATTTGAAAAGACCCTGAATCTGGGAAATGCTGGGAAAAACTGAAGGCAGGAGGAGAAAGGGACAAGAGAAGATTAGATGATTGGATGGCATCACTGACTCAATGGCCATGAGTTTGAGTAAACCCTGAGAGTTAGTGATGGACAAGGAGGCCAGAAATGCTGCATTCCATGGGGTTACAAAGCGTTGGACACAACTGAGCGACTAAACTGATACTGATGGACCTAACATTCCAGGTTCCTATGCAACACTGCTTTTTATAACATCAGAATTTACTTCCATCACCAGTCACATCCACAACTGGGTGTTCTTTTTGCTTTGGCTCTGTCTCTTCATTCTTTCTGGAGATATTTCTCCATTGATCTCCAGTAGCATATTGGGCACCTACCAACCTGGGCATTTCATCTTTCAGTATCATCTCATTTTGCCTTTTCATACTGTTCATGGGGTTCTCAAAGCAAGAATACTGAAATGGTTTGCTATTTCCTTCTACAGTGGACCACATTTTGTCAGAACTCTCCATCAGGACATGTGCATCTTGGGTGGCCCTACATGGCATGGCTCATAGTTTCATTGGGTTAGACAAGGCTGTAATCCATGTGATCAGTTTGGTTAATTTTCTAAGATAAAAAAGATTTCCTCAGTAATCAGTGCAAAGAAATACAGGAAAACAGTAAAATGGGAAAATTGAAAGATCTCTTCAAGAAAATTACAGATACCAAGGGAACATTTTAGGCAAAGATGGCCACAGTAAAGGATAGAAATGGTATGGACCTAACAGAATTATAAGATATTATTAGGAAGAGGTGGCAAAAATACACAGAAGAAGTGTACAAAAAAGATCTTCATGACCCAGATAACTACGATGGTGTGATCACTCAACTAGAGCCAGACATCCTGGAATGTGAAGTCAAAAGGGCCTTAGGAAGCATCACTATGAACAAAGCTAGTGGAGGTGATGGAATTTCATTTGAGCTATTTCAAATCCTAAAAGATGATGCTGTGAAAGTGCTGCACTCAATATGTCAGAAAATCTGGAAAACTCAGCAGTAGCCACAGAACTGGAAAAGGTCAGTTTTCATTCCAATCTCAAAGAAAGGCAATGCCAAAGAATGTTCACACTACCTCACAATTGCACTCATCTCACACACTAGCTAAGTTAAGTAATGCTCAAAATTCTTCAAGCCAGGCTTCAACAGTACGTGAACCATGAACTTCCAGATGTTCAAGTTGGATTTAGAAAAAGCAGAAGAAACAGAGATCAAATTGCCAACATCTGTTATATCATGGAAAAAGCAAGAGAGTTCCAGAAAAACACTTCTGCTTTATTGACTACACCAAAGCCTTTGACCACATGGATCACAACAAACTGGAAAATTTTTCAAAGGATGGGAATAACAGACCACCTGACCTGAGAAATCTGTATGCAGGTTAAGAACCAATAGTTAGATCTGGACATGGAACAACAGACTTATTCCAAATCAAGAAAGAAGTGCATCAAGGCTGTATATTCTCATCCTGCTTATTTAACTTATATGCAGAGTACATCACATGAAATGCCAGGCTGAATGAAGCACAAGCTGGAATCAAGATTGCCAGGAGAAATATCAATAACCTCAGATAGGATGACATCACCCTTATGGCAAAAAGTGAAGAAGACCTAAGAAGCCTCTTGACGAAAGTGAAAGAAGAGAGTGAAAAAGTGGGCTTAAATCTCAACAATCAGAAAACTAATATCATGGCATCTGGTCCCATCACTTTATGGCAAGTAGATGGGGAAACAACGGAAACAGTGAGAGACTTTATCTTGAGGGGCTCCAAAATCACTACAGTAGGTGACTGCAACCGTGAATTTAAAAGATGGCTGCTCCCTGGAAGAAAAGCTATGACCACCCTAGACAGCATATTAAAAAGCAGAGACATTACTTCGCCAACAAAGGTCTGTCTGTCCAAAGCTATGCTTTTTCCAGTAGTCAGGTATGGATGTGAGAGTTGGACTCTAAAGAAATCTGAACACGGAAGAATTGATGATTTTGAACTGTGATGTTGGAGAAAACTCTTGAGAATTCCTTGTACTGCAAGGAGATCCAAACTGCTAATTCTAATGGAAATCACTCCTGAATATTCATTGGAAGGACTGATGCTTAACCTGAAACTCCAATACTTTGACCACCTGATGCAAAGAACTGACTCATTGGAAAAGATCCTGATGCTGGGAAAGATTGAAGGTGGGAGGAGGAGGAGACGACAGAGGATAAGATGGTTGGATGGTATCACTGACTCAATAGGCATGAGTTTGAGTAAGCTCTGGGAGTTGGTGATGGACAGGGAAGCCTGGCGTGCTGCAGTCAATGGGGTTGCAAACAGTCAGACATGACTAAGTGACTAAACTGAACTGAATAGACCATTCCATCTGAAAGCATATTATTTTCAAGTGCAAGTGGAACATTCTCTCAGATATATCACATGCTAAGCCACAAAGTAAAGTAAATTTAAGAACACTGACGTCATACCAAGCATCTTTTCTGACCATAACACTCTGAGAAACCAACAACAAACAGAAAAACTGCAAAAACAACCCACAAACACGTGGAGGCTAAACAAACAATGGCTCACAACAGCAAATAGAAAAACTGCAAACACACACACATGAAGGTTAAACAAACAATGGATCATTAAAGAAATCAAATAAAAAGAATAAAAAACAATTAGAGACAAATTAAAATAAGACAATCCGAATCCTATAGGATGAAAACAAAAGCAGTTCTAAGAAGGAGTCTCTAGAAATAAAGCTTACTTTAGGGAACAAGAAAAATCTCAAATAAACAAATTAACCTTACACCTAAAGTGACTAGAGAAAGAAGAATAAACAAAATCCAAGGTTAATAGAAGGAAGCAAATCATAAAGATTGGAGAAGAAATAAATGAAAAAGAAACTAAGAACTTAATAGTAAAGAAGGAACTCTTCTGAACTCATGTATTCTAGGAGGCTACTATATCTTTGAAACTGAAACAAGACAAAGATAATACACAAAATAGAAAACTTCAGGCAAATATAACATAGAAACAAAAATCCCAAGAAAATCCAAGCAAATTGAATCCAACAATACAATAAAATGGGTCATACACTATGATCAAGTGGGATTTATTCCAGGGATGCAAAGATTTTTCAGTATTTCTACATTAATACACTACATTAACAAACTGAAGGGTAAAGACATTTGATCAACTAAATAGATGCAAAAACTTTTGATAAAATCCAACACTCATTTATGATAAAAACTCCAGAAAATGGGCATAGAAGTAACAACTCAACGTAATAAAAGTCATATATGACAAACCCACAAGTAGCATCATTCTTAATGATAAAAATCTGAAATTATTCCATCCAAGATTGTGAACAAGAAAAACACACCCACTCTCACCACTTTTATTCAGCAGAGTTTTGGAAGTCCCAGACACGGAAATCAGAGAAGAACAAATAAAAGGAATCCATATTGGACAAAACTGAGCATGCACACGCACACATGCATGCACATCAGATAAAAACAAGCAAAACTGTCACTATTAGACCAAAATCTTTACAACTTGTATGGAAACAAAAAAAAAATTACAAATAGCCTAAAGAATTTTGAGAAAATAAAACAGAGTTGGAGGAATAAGGCTCTCTAACATCAGAGTACACTACAAAGTTGTCCCTGGGATTCTCCAGGCAAGAATACTGGAGTAGGGAACCATTCCCTTCTCCAGGGGATCTTCTGGATCTAGTGATCAAACTCGGGTCTCCCACAACATGGGTAGATTCTTTACTGTTTAAGCCACCTGACAAAACGTGGTCCACTGGAGAAGGAAATTCCAAACCACATCAGTAATCTTGCTTTGAGAACCCCATTAAAAGTATGAAAAAGCAAAAAGATATGGCATTGAAAGTTGAGCCCCAGGCTGGAAGTTGTCCAATATGCTACTGGGGAAGAGCAGAGAAATAGCTTTAGAAAGAATGAAGAGGCTGAGTCAAAGCAGAAATGATGCCCAGTTGCAGATGTGTCTGGTGGTAAAAGTAAAGTCAAATGTGATGAAGAACAATATGGCATAGGAACCAGGAATGTTAGGTCCATGAATCAAGGTAAATTGGATGTGGTCAAACAGGAGACAACAAGAGTAAATATCAACAATTTAGGATTCAATGAATTAAAATGGATGGGAATGGGCAAATTTAATTCTGATGAGCATTATATCAAACACTGTAGGCAAGAATCCCTTAGAAGGAATGGAATAGCCCTCATAGTCAACAAAAGAGTCAAAAATGAAGTACTTACATGGAATCTCAAAAATGAAAGAATGATCTCGGTTCATTTTCAAGGCAAACCATTCAGCATTACAGTAGTCCAAGTCTATGCCCCAAACATTTAAGGCTGAAGAAGCTAAAGTTGAACATTTCTATGAAGATCCACAAGACCTCCTAGAATTCAGACCCAAAACAGATAGCCTTTTCATCAAAGGGGACTGGAATGTAAAAGTAGGAAGTCAAGAGATACCTGGAGTAATGGGCAAGTTTGGCCTTGGGTACAAATAGAAACAGGACAAAGGCTAATAGTTTTGCCAAGAGAATGCACTGGTCATAGTAAATACCCTCTTCCAACAACACGAGATAACTCTACACATGGACATCACCAGATGGTCAATACCAAAATCAGACTGATTATATTCTTTGCAGGCAAAGATGGAGAAGCTTTACACAGTCAGCAAGAACTAACTGGAGCTGACTGTGGCTCAGACCATATGCTCCTTATTGCAAAATTCAGACTTAAATTGAAGAAAATAGGGAAAACCACTAGGCAATTTTGGTGTGACCTAAATAAAATCCTTTATAATTATATATACAGTGGAGGTGACAAATAGATTCAAGAGATTTAATCTGGTAGACAGAGTCCTGAAGAACTATGGATGGAGGTTCATAACACTGTACAGGAGGTGGTGACAAAACCATCCCCAAGAAAAAGAAATGCAAAAAGGCAAATTACTTGTCTGGGGAGACCTTACAAATAGCTGAGAAAAGAAGAGAAGCAAAAGGCAAAAAGAAAGGGAAATATATGCCCAACTAAGTTCAGAGTTTCAGAGAATAGCAAGGAGAAATAAGAAAGCCTTCTTAACTGAACCATGCAAAGAAATAGAGGAAAACAATAGAATGGGGAAGACTAGAGATCTCCTCAAGAAAGTTGTATAGGGGCCTCCCTGGAGGCTCAATGGTAATGAATCTGCCTACCAATGCAGAAGACACAGGTTGGAACCCTGGTCTGGGAAAATCCCACACGCTTCAGACCAACGGAGCCTGTGCACCACATCAATTGAGCCTGTGTTCTGGAGCCTGGGAACCACAACTACGGAGCCTATGTGCTGCAACTACTGTAGCCCATGCAATTAGAGCCCATGCTTCACAAGAGAAGTCACCTCAATGAGAAGCCTGTGCGCTGCAACAAAATGTAGTCCCCACTCACCTCAACTGGAGAAAAGACCACACAGTAATGAAGACCCAGCACAGTCCAAATAAATAAATCAGTTCAGTTTAGTTCAGTTCAGTTGCTCAGTCGTGTCTGACTCTTTGCGACTCCATGAACTGCAGCACACCAGGCCTTTCTGGCCATCACCAACTCCCCGAGTTCACTCAAACTCATGTCCGTCGAGTTGGTGATGCCATCCAGCCATCTCATCCTCTTTCGTCCCCTTCTCCTCCTGCCCCCAATCCCTCCCAGCATCAGAGTCTTTTCCAATGAGTCAACTCTTCGCATAAGATGGCCAAAGTACTGGAGTTTCAGCTTTAGCATCAGTCCTTCCAATGAACACCCAGGACTGATCTCCTTTAGAATGGAGTTGTTGGATCTCCTTGCAGTCCAAGGGACTCTCAAGAGTCTTCTCCAACACCACAGGTCAAAAGCATCAATTCTTTGGCGCTCAGCTTTCTTCACAGTCCAACTCTCACATCCATTCATGGCTACTGGAAAAACCATAGCCTTGACTAGATGGACCTTTGTTGGCAAGGTGATATCTCTGCTTTTCAATATGCTATCTAGGTTGGTCATATCTTTCTTTCCAAGGAGTAAGCGTCTTTTAATTTCATGACTGCAATCACCATTTGCAGGATTTTGGAGCCCCCAAAAATAAGGTCTGACACTGTTTCCACTGTTTCCCCATCTATTTCCCATATATAAACAAATACTACCAAAAAAGAAAGAAAATTGGAGATACCAAGGGAACATCATGCCCTGATGGGCACAATAAATGACAGAAACAGCAAGAACCTAACAGAAGCAAAAAAAAAAAAAACCTAAGACAAGGTAGCAAAAATACAAAGAAGAACTGTATTAAAAAGGTCTTAATCAGGTGGATAACCACAATGGTGTTGTCACTTACCTAGCGCCAGTCATCCTGGAGTGTGAAGTCAAATGGACATTAGGAAGCATTACACCAACTAAAGTAGTGAAGGTGATGGTATTTCAGCTGAGCTATTTCAAATCCTAAAAGATGAAGCTGTTAAAGTGGTGTGGTCAATATGTCAGCAAATTTGGAAAACTCAGCAGTGGCTACAAGACTGGAAAATGTCACTCTTCATTCCAATCCCAAAGAAAGGCAAAGCCAAACAATGTTCAAATCACCATACAATTGCACTCATTTCACATGTTAGCAAGATTATGCTCAAAATCCTTCAAGCTAAGCTTCAGTATTATGTAAACCAAGAACTTCCAGATGTAAAAGCTGGATTTAGAAAAGGCGGAGGAACCAGATCAAACTTGTCAATATCTGCTGGATCATAGTAAAAGCAAGGGAATCCCCCCAAAAATCTACTTCTGCTTCACTGACTACGTTAAAGCCTTTGAGCCTATGGGTCAGAACAAAATTTGGAAAATTATTAAAGTGATGGACCTTACCTGCCCCCTAGAAAACTTGTATGCAGGGCAAGAAGCAATAGTTAGAACCAGACATGGAACAACTGACTGGTTCAAAATTGGAAAAGCAGAATGTCACGGTTATATGTTGCCACTCTAGTTATTCAACTTTTTTTTTTATTAATTAATTTATTTTAATTGGAGGCTAATTACTTTACAATATTGTAGTGGCTTTTGCCATACATTGACATGAATCATTCATGGGTGTACACGTGTTCCCCATTCTGAACCCACCTCCCACCTCCCTCCCCATCCCATCTCTTAAGGTCATCCCAGTGCACCAACCCTGAGTACCCTGTCTCATGCATCAAACCTGGACTGGCAATCTATTTCACATATGATAAAATACAGGTTTCAATGCTATTCTCTCAAATCATCCCACCTTTGCCTTCTCCCATAGAGTCCAAAAGACTGTTCTTTATATCTGTGTCTTTTTTGCTGTCTTGCATATAGGGTCATCATTACCATCTTTCTAAATTTCTAATTTCTAAATGTGTTAGTATACTGTATTTTTCTTTCTGACTTACTTCTCTCTGTATAATAGGTTCCAATTTCATCCACCTCCTTAGAACTGATTCAAAGGCATTGTTTTTAATGGCTGAGTAATATTCCATTGTGTATATGTACCACAGCTTTCTTATCCATTCATCTGCCGATGGACATCTAGGTTGCTTTCACGTCCTGGCTGTTGTAAACAGTGCTGCGATGAATATTGGGGTACACGTATCTCTTTCATTTCTGGATTTCTTGGTGTGTATGCCCAGCAGTGGGATTGCTGGGTCATATGGCAGTTCTATTTCCAGATTTTTAAGGAATCTCCACATTGTTCTCCATAGTGGCTGCACTAGTTTGCATTCCCACCAACAGTGTCAGAGGGTTCCCTTTTCTCCACACCCTCTCCAGTATTTATTGTCTGTAGACTTTTTGATAGCAGCCATTCTGACTGGCGTGAGATGGTACCTCATTGTGGTTTTGATTTGCATTTCTCTGATAATGAATAATGTTGAGCATCTTTTCATGTGTTTGTTAGCCATCTGCATGTCTTCTTTGGAGAAATGTCTGTTTAGTTCTTTGGCCCATTTTTTGATTGGGTCGTTTATTTTTCTGAAATTGAGGTGCAGGAGTTTCTTGTATATTTTTGAGATTAATTCTTTGTCAGTTGATTCGTTTGCTATTGTTTTCTCCCATTCTTTTCACCTTGCTTATAGTTTCCTTCGTTATATATAGCTTCATGCAGAAGCTTTTAAGTTTAATTAGGTCCCGTTTGTTTATTTTTGCTTTTATTTCTATTATTCTGCGAGATGGGTCATAGAGGATCCTGTTGTGGTTTATGTTGGAGAGTGTTTTGCCTATGTTTTCCTCTCGGAGTTTTATAGTTAGTTTCTGGTCTTACGTTTAGATCTTTAATCCATTTTGAGTTTATTTCTGTGTATGGTGTTAGAAAGTGTTCTAATTTCATTCTTTTACAAGTGGTTGACCAGTTTTCCCAGCACCACCTGTTAAAGAGATTGTCTTTTCTCCATTGTATATTCTTTGCCTCCTTTGTCAAAGATAAGATGTCCATAGGTACATGGATTTATCTCTGGGCTTTCTATTTTGTTCCATTGATCTATATTTCTGTCTTTGTGCCAGTATCATACTGTTTTGATGACTGTATCTTTGTAGTATAGTCTGAAGTCAGGAAGGTTGATTCCTCCTGTTCCATTCTTCTTTCTCAAGATTGCTTTGGCTATTCTAGGTTTTTTGTATTTCCATACAATTTGTGAAATTATTTGTTCTAGTCCTGTGATAAATACCATTGGTAGCTTGATAGGGATTGAGTTGAATCTATAGATTGCTTTGGGTAGTATACTCATTTTCACTATATTGATTCTTCTGATCCATGAACATGGTATATTTCTCCATCTATTTGTGTCCTCTTTGATTTCTTTCATCAGTGTTTTATAGTTTTCTATATATAGATCTTTTGTTTCTTTAGGTAGATTTATTCCTATTTTATTCTTTTCATTGCAATGGTGAATGGAATTGTTTCCTTAATTTCCCTTTCCGTTTTCTCATTCTTAGTGTATAAGGATGCAAGGGATTTCTTTGAGTTAATTTTATATCTTGCAACTTTACTGTATTCATTGATTAGGTCTAGTAATTTTCTGGTGGAATCTTTAGGGTATTCTATGTAGAGGATCATATCATCTGCAAATAGTGAGAGTTTTACTTCTTCTTTTACTTCTTCTTTTCCAATCTGGATTTCTTTTATTTCTTTTTCTTCTCTGATTTCTGTGGCTAAAACTTCCAAAACTATGTTGAATAGCAGTAGTGAAAGTGGGCACATTTGTCTTGTTCCTGACTTTAGGGGAAATGCTTTGCATTTTTCACCATTGAGGATAATGTTTGCTTGGGTTTATCATATATGGCTTTTATTATGTTGAGGTATGTTCCTTCTTTGCCTGCTTTCTGGAGGGTTTTTATCATAAATGGATGTTGAATTTTTTCAAAGGCTTTCTCTGCTTCTATTGAGATAATCATATGGTTTTTATCTTTCAATTTGTTAATGTGATGTATCAGATTGATTGATTTGAGAATACTGAAAAATCTTTGCATCCCTGGAATAAAGCCCACTTGGTCATGATGTAAGATCTTTTTAATATGTATACGGATTCTGTTTGCTAGAATTCTGTAAGGATTTTTGCATCAATGTTCATCAGTGATATTGGCCTGTAGTTTTCTTTTTTTGTGACATTTTTTTCTGGTTTTGGTATTAGGATGATGGTGGCCTCATATGGTTATTGAATTTCTATGCAGAGTGCATCAAGGCAAAATGCCAGGATGGATACTCCCAAGCTGGAATCAATATTGACAGGTGAAATATCAACAGCCTCAGATATGCAGATGATACCATTGTAATGGCAAAAAGTGAAGAGGAACTAAAGAGCCTCTTTATGAATGTGAATGAGGACAGTGAAAAAACTCGCTTTAAACTCAACATTCAAAAAACCTCCAGTCCATCACTTCATGGCAAGTAGATAGGGAAAAGCATAAACAGTGATAGATTTCATTTTCTTGGGCTCCAAAATCATTGTGGACAGTAACTGCAGCCACGATATTAAAAGACACTTGCTCCTTGGAAGAACAGCTATGACAAAGCTAGACTGTGTATAAAAAGACAGAGACATCACTTTGCTGCAAAGGTTCATCTAGTCAAATCTATGGTTTCTCTGGTAGTCACATATGGATGTGAGGGTTGGACCATGAAGAAGGCTGAATGCTGAAGAATTTATACTTTTGAAGTGCTGTGCTGAGAGTCCCTTGGACTGCAGGGAGATCAAGCTAGTCAATCCTTAAGAAAATCAACCCTGAATATTCATTGGAAGGACTGATTCTGAAGCTTCAATACTTTGGCCACCTGATGCAAAGGGCTGACTCATTGGAAAAGACCCTGATGCTGGGAAAGATTTAAGGCAGGAGAAGGGGACAACAGAAGATGAGATGGTTGGATGGCATCACCAACTCAATGGACATGAGTTTGAGCAAACTCAGGGAGATAGCAGAGAACAGGGTAGTCTGATGTGCTACAGTTCATGGGGTTGCAAAGCATCAGATATGACTTACCAAATGAACAACAACATAACACCATACACAAATATAAACTAAAAATGGATTAAAGACAAAAATTTAAGGCCACATACTATAAAACTCTCAGAAGAAAACATAGAATACCCTTGGACACAAATCATAGCAAGACCATTTTTGATCCACCTCCTAGAGTTATGTAAATAAAAACAGAAGTAAACAAAGGGGACATAATTAAACCTCAAAATTTTTGCACAGCAAAGGAAACCACAAACAAAAAACAACAACCTACAGAGTGGGGAAAATGTTTGCAAATGACAATGGATTAACCTCCAAAATCTACAGTCAACTCATGTATCTCAATATCAAAAGAAAAAAGGACCCAATGAAAACAAAAATGGTTAATAGATCTAAATAAACATTTCTCCAAAAAAATCCAGATGGATAAAATCACATGAAAAGATGCTCAATATTGTTAATTATTAAAGGAATGCAAGTCAAAACTACAATGCATATTACTCACACTGGACAGAACAGCCATTATCAAAAAGTCTACCAACAGTAAAACCTGGAGAGGGTGTACAGAAAAGGAAACTCTCCTACACTTTTGGTGGGAATGTAAGCCACTAAAAAGAAGAGTAATGAGGTTCCTCAATAAACTAAAAATAGAGCTTACATAAGAAGCCACAATCCCATTCCTGGACATATATCTAGAGAAAAACATAATTTGAAAAGATACATGCACCCAAGTGTTCACTACAGCACCATTCCCAATAGCCAGGGCATGGAAGAAACCTACAAGTCCATCGATGGAGGAATGGATAAAGAAGATGTGGTACATATATACAATGGACTATTACTCAGCGATAAGAGAGAATCAAATAATGACATTTGTAGCAACATAGATGGATACAGAGATTTTCATACTGAGTGAGGTTAAATCAGACAGTGAATGCCCACATATGTATAATCTGAAAATGGTACAAATGAACTTATTTATAAAAGAAAAATAGGGTGACAGATATAGATAACAAACTTTTCATTAGCAGTGTATGTGGAGGGGAAGACGAGGAAGGATAAATTGAGAGATTTGGATTGATATATATGGACTGTGCTATGTTGTGCTATGTTGCTCAGTCACTTCTGACTTCTTGCAATCCCTTGCACTGTAGCCCACCAGGCTCCTTTGTCCATGGGGATTCTCCAGGCAAGAATACTGGAGCGGATTGTCATGCCCTCCTCCAGGGGATCTTCCCAATCCAGGGATCAAACCCATGTTTCTTGCATTGCAGCTGGATTCTTCACCATCTGGGCCACAGGGAAGCCCATACATGGACTACTATGTATAACATACACAACATAACTAGTAGGACCCTACAGTATAGCATAGGAAACTTTATTCAATACTCTTTAATGGTCTCTATGGGGAAATAATCTAATTTTGAATGGATATATTTATATGTATATCAGATTCACTTAGTTGAACACTTGAAATTAATACAACATTGTAAATGATTTGTATTCTAATAAAAAAAAATTTTTTTTAATAAAAGGACAGAGGGGAGACAGGTAAGTAACTAGGTAAGTGGGTGGATAATCCTTACCTTCCCATTCCCCCATCTTTATTTCTATTTCATTTAACGTCTCCTTCCATGCTTTATGGGGGCTTCCCTGCTGGCTCATATGATAAAGAATCGGCCAGCAATACGGGAGACCTGGGTTCTATTCCTGGGTCAGGAAGATCCCCTGGAGAAAAGAATGACCACTCCAGTATTCTTGCCTGGAGAATTCCATGAACAGAAGAGCATGGCAGGCTACAGTTCATGGGGTGGCAAAGAGACGGACATGACCGAGCAACTAACACTTTCAGTATACTCTGAAGTCATTGTGAATGTGAGGAAATTTAGGATTCAGGGGTGGGGGAATTGGTTGAGGAGTGATACTGTAAATAGAAATGTGAAGAAATTTAAAATGTATTCTTCTTTTAAAAAATCTTTAAAGATGGGAAAAAATAAAACTCACTGTTTGCAGATAATATAATACTATACATATCCTAAAAAATACTATAAAATCCTAAAGATAACATCAGAAAACTAAGAGCTCATCAATGAATTTGGTGAAGTTGCAAGATAGAAAGTTAATATACAGAAATCTGTGCATTTATACATGTAACAACAAACTATCAGAAAAAAAAAATTAGGAAAGAATCCCATTTACCATTTATTTCTTCAAAAATACTAAAACACCTAGGACTAAATCTGCCTAAGGAGGCAGACAATCTTGTACTCTGAAAGTATAAGATGCTTATGAAAGAAATTGAAGATGACAAAAAACATATAGAAAGATATACCATATTCTTGGATTGGAAGTATCAATATTGCTAAAATGACTATGTTACCCAAGACAATGTACAGATTCAGTGCAATCCTTATCAAATTATCAATGGTGTTTTTCACAGAACTAGAACAAAATAACTTAAAATTTGCATGGAAACAAGTGCATGCGGATATGCTAAGTTGCTTCAGTCATGTCCAACTCTTTGCAACCCTATGGATTATAGCCTCCCAGGCTCCCCTGTCCATGGGATTCTTCAGGCAAGATTTCTGGAGTGGGTTGCCATAGTCCTCCTCCAGGGGCTCTTCTTGTTCCAGGGATTGAGCCCACGTCTCCTGTGGCTCCTGCATTGCAAGCGGATTCTTCACTGATGAGCCACTGAAGAAGCCAGTGAAAACACAAAGGACGCTAATAGCAGTTTTTTTTTTTTTTTTTTAGAAAGAAGAATGGAGCTGGAGGAATCATGTTCCCTGACTTCAGACTATACTACAATGCTATGGTAATCAAGAAAGTGTAGTCTGACAATAAAACAGACACATAGACCAATATAATAGTATAGAAAGCCTGGGCTTCCCAGGTGGCACTAGTGGTAAAGAACCCACCTACCAATGCAGGAGATATAAGAGTTGTTGGTTTGAGTCCTGGGTCAGAAAGATTCTCTGGCACCCCACTCCAGTATTCATGCCTAGGGAATCCCATGGACAGAGATCCATAGTCTTGCAAATAGTTGTACATGACTGAAGCAACTTAGCACGCATGCACATAGAAAACCCAGAAATAAACCCACACTCCCATGGTCAAATAATTTACAACAAAGGAGAATACACACTGGAGAAAAGGCTATGTCTTCAATAAGTGGTGCTGGGACAACTTGACAGTTACATGTAAAAGAGTGAAATTGGAACTTTATTTAATACCATATATAAAGGTAACCTTAAAATGGATTAAAAATCTAAGTGTAAAACGATATACTATAAAACTCCTAGAGGAAAACATAAGCAGAACACTATTTAATCCGAATCACAGCAATACTTCCTTTGAGCCATCTTCTTGAGTAACAGAACTAAAAACAAAAATAAACAAATGGGATCTAAACAAATGTAAAAGCTTTTGCACAGCAAAGGAAACCATAAACACAAGGAAAAACAGCCAGCAGCATGGGAGAAAATATTTGCAAATGATGTGCCCAACAAGGGACTAATTTCCAAAATATACAAACAGCTCACACAGCTTAATACAAAAGAATATATAACCCAATCAAAAACTGGGCAGAAGTCCTAAATAGACATTTGTCCAAAGAATACAAAGACATGGCCAACAGGCACATCAAAAGATGCTTAATATTGCTAATTATTAGAGAAATGCAAGTCAGTACTATAACGAGGTATCACACTTGTCAGAATGGCCATCATCAAAAAGTCTGCAAACAATAAATGCTGGAGAGGGTGTGGAGAAAAAAGGAACCCTCCTTTTTCTCCCTACACTGTTGGTGGCAGTGTAAATTCTTATAGCCAGTATGGACAAAAGTTTGGAGGGACCTTCAAAACTAATAATATGATTACCATATGCTCCATCAATACTACTCCTGGCATATATCCAGAGAAAACTCTTATTCAAAAAGATACACACACCTTAATATTCATTGTAGTGCTATTTACAAAAGCCAAGGCATGGAGAAACCTAATTGTGTCCACTGACTGATGAATGGATTAAGAAGGTGTGATATGCATATTTATGTATGTCTCTGGAATATTATCCAGTCTTAATTAAGAAAAGAATGAAATAATGCCATTTGCAGCAACAAGAATGTACCTAGAGATTATCATACTATGGGATGTAAATTAGACACAGAAAGACAAATATCATATGACAACACTCATACTTGGAATCTAAAAATAATAATACAAATGAATTTATTTACAAAACAGAAATAGACTCACAAACATAAAACAGTGGTGGGGAGCAAAGAGGAAAGGGACAAGGGATAAATAAGGTATTTAGAATGAACACACTATTATATATAAAATAGATAAAAACAAGGACCTGTTGTATGGCAGAGGGAATTATGCTCAATATTTTGAAGTAATTTGATCTAAAGCATATGTATATTATATACATACATGTGTTATATTATATATTATACATATACATATGTGTGTATGTATATACACATATACATATACCTCACCTTCTGAGATAGCTCACACTTTGTGGAATGTGCTTCTCTCTAAATAACTTCACTTCTTACCTACATTTGTCTTTTTCTTAATTCTTTTTGTAGTCCATGGGGTTGCAAAGAGTTAGACACAACTGAGCAACTGAACTGAACTGAATGATTTCTGCAATGAGACATAAAGAACCTAAGCGTTGTTAAATCCTGAGACTAGGTGTCTGATCTCAATTTAAAGGCAACGGGTTCTGGCTGGCTTTGAGTCCCTGTACATGGGTTTAAGTTCAGTCTGAGGTGAATGATTCAGCTGGTGAGACACAAAGGGACAATATAAGGTAAAAAAGTGCTGAAAGTTAGGTGTTGGTCCTAGAATGGCTCATGGGATGCCATGAGCAAGGTACCAAGGAGGATGCTCCACTGATGTCTGCCCATGTTTGTCAGGCTTGTTGGCCCCAAATGTTTTGGGGCTCTGATTGCAAATCTAGGTCCATACCAGAAGAATGATGGCAATTGGCATGGTTTGCTATAGAAAGATGATCTGGAATGGCTATGCTTATGCACATCCAACAGCAAAACTGTCGTTGCAAGATTTGAGAATCGGTACTCTTCTCCTGGACTCTGAAGTCTTTCTCCGGTATGCTGTATTCACTCCTGTTCCATTTCTTTCTTTCTTTTCTAAACTGCAGGAGACCTGTGTGACTGCCAAGATATACTTGTTATTGATAAATCCTGACCTTTTATTTCCAACTTATAGCTAGACCAATTCTCATTCATTGTCAACACTGATGGGGACACTTTCTGTACTATTCATTTGCATCACTGGGGCACTATCGCCTGGTTAGGAAACTACCTCAGAAGTAGTAAATCCTAAGTGTCAATCTTGACCAAATTGCACGGTGAGTTTTGACTTAAAAGTGGAGTTTTGGATAGCATGGAAATTAGAGCTATCACCTCAGGCTTGGGTCTGAAATGAATGAGACCATATCAATTCTGACCAATACCCACTGGGGCATATATTCCAGGATTGGGAAAAAAATTGACAAAACACGTTAAAAAGGGAAAAGCTTATTAAGTTATATAATCAGATTTATCCACATTATGAGTCAGGAAATTTAAATGGAGTGAGGTACCATATGTTCAAATTTTCATGACCTTGCATTTAGGCAATGAAACCCCCTCATAATTAACACATGTGTAGCTTGGAGGGATGACTCTAAGAAAGACAGAAAGGACATTTCAATAGACTCCCCATGTGAGGCCATGCAGTACACTCTGTGGGGAACAACACTGCTCCAAGGTGGACACACAATGGAATTACCAGGCAAATTTTATTGATAGGAATAGACAGGACCATATGATTACCTGTTTAGGAGAGATTACAAAAACAGTAAAACCTGTCAATTCTGAAAAAGTGAAAGAGGTATAACACGGACAGGACAAAAACATTGCTGTCTTCCAAGGGAGACTGCTGCTACTGCTACTGCTAAGTCACTTCAGTCACACAGTGTCTGACTCTGTGTGACCCCATAGATGGCAGCCCACCAGGCTCCCCCATCCCTGGGATTCTCCAGGCAAGAACACTGGAGTGGGTTGCCATTTCCTTCTCTAATGCATGAAAGTGAAAAGTGAAAGTAAAGTCGTTCAGTCGTGTCCAACCCTCAGCGACCACATGGACCGCAGCCTTCCAGGCTCCTCCATCCAAGGGATTCTCCAGGCAGGAGTACCACAGTGGGGTGCCATTGCCTTCTCCTCCAAGGGAGACTAGCAGAGGCTTTTAGGAAATATATGAACATGGATCCCTCTTCCCTCAAGGAATAAGCTCTTTTAGCTATTCATTTCAGTCTATCCCAGACATCAGGCACAAAATTCAGAAAGCAACTGCTAGTCCTCAGATTCTGGTAAATGATTGGCTTATTTTGGTTTTCAATATCAAGGATATGGCCAAAAAGGCTGACTGCACCCAGAGAAATATGCAAAAGGCCCAAAAGATTGCAGTGGCTTTGTCTGCTCAGAGACCACCAAAGGGGAGGCTGGCTTTTCTAATGGAGGTGTCAGGAAAGAAGCAGTGGCACACTTTCCTGGAACCCATTTTGTGCAACATTAATGGCCTGTTGCTTTTACATTCCCTTCTGTTTGTGCCTGATTGTCCCATCCATTTAATGGGAAGAGACTTATTAACTAAGCTAGGGGCCACTCTATTTCTTGAGGGGCAAGAGAACCACCTTCATTATCAAATGATTTTTACAGAAAGTGGGAAGGAGCAGAATGAATCTGGAGCTGAAATAGAAGCCTTAGTAGATCCTGGAGTGTGGAATATCAAGGTTCTGGTCTTGGCCAAAGATTATCTAGTTGGTGGTTATTAAGTTTAAAAGGGTTATAGAGTTTCTAAACATAAGGCACAAATTTCTTAAACCAGGAGGATCCTTAAAAGGGTTTGTAAGTTGATTACCAAAATGGGAGGCCACTGGTCCAGCTAAACTAACCACAGTTGATATATAGAACCTGATAGGAATTTTCGAGAAGGCCTTCTCTCCTAAGCTGAATGAGAGAAAGTAAAACCTTACAACATAGGTGAATGGGTAGGTCAATCATTTGATATCATTGAGGTGGCCATCCAATTCTTTGAGAAAAAAAGACGAGAATATTTTTTCTGGCCTTAAGGAAAAAAAGTGACCCTAGGAGAAGTTTTCCCATGCCATGGACTTTCCTT
>NW_011494927.1:817313-860086 GCF_000754665.1 Bison bison bison | reverse complement strand
CTGCAGTGTGGGAGACCTGGTTTCAATCCCCGGGTTGGGAAGATCCCCTGGAGAAGAGAAAGGCTACCCACTTCAGTAGAGGGGTCACAAAGAGTCAGACATGACTGAGCGAATTTCACGCACTTGAGATGCAAAATTTCTTTTCCAGAAACCTTTATCTCCACCATCTTTTTTAAATGCAAATTTTGAAGAAAGGGGGAAGGTAATTTAGAACTTGACTTGTCAGGGGTAAATATAAATCTTAAGTGTCTTTTCTATAGACATTAGTAAAATGTATTTAGCCACCTAGACAGGTAATCTTGATTTCTTCTGTCTGTGAGAAACCTAATTTGAATTGAACCCCTTGTGACTGATGGGTTTTATATTGTTGTACCTGAAATTTTGAAATGGTAACTATGAGATCTCTGTGTTTGTGTATCTATATGTGTTGTAGATGTATGGTGTTGCAAAAATTAATTAATAAAAGTGCTATTTAATTGGCCTAATTAAATAGATTGGCCTAAGGGAACTTAAGTTCTTATATAAACAGAATTCTTCATATTTATGAAGAAAATCAGCCAAAATGAATTTCAGGTTCACAGGATCTAGGAAATATTCAATATTAAATTAATATCTGATATTAAGGCTGGCTTAACCTTATTGGTTTAATTAATATAGACATATCTTTAAAGTTATCAATGTTAAGTATAATAGTCTGTAGTACCTAGGTTTACTGAAAATCAAGTTTATGTTATTCTTGTTACACAGTTAGTCAGCAGGAAGAGAAACACTAAATTAACTAGGATTATTTGGTATGTTAAATGTAGTCATTTGTGATCCTTGTTATTATAACTGAGTTTATCCATGTCAACTATAAATTGGCACTTACCAAGAGCATTGCCAATGACTAAACAACAAAGGCATTTGCCATCTGCCTCTATAGCTGTTGACCTTCAACAATCCCTGAGGGAGTTCAGAGTGGAGTGAGGCACTCTGTGCTTCGGGGAATCTGGTTGGACAGGTCTTTAGAGAGTTGGATGTTTTTAGGAATAGGTTTTATGATCTCAATACTTGCATCTCCTCATATCTAGAGAAGCACTAAGTCCCTTCATGGTGACATCAGACCCTCATGACTCACAAAAAACCTTTTGTAAAATGAGTGCTTCATGGTATTGAACTCCCCCTTCACCAAAACCTTATATATTGATCTTCCTCCACTGCCACTTTGGAGCAGTCTCTCAGTGCTATCTGAGATGCTGTCTCCAAGGCTGCAGTCCTCATTTTGCCCCAAATAAAACTTAACTCACAACTCTCAAGTTATACATCATTTTTAGTCAACATCCATTACACTGTAGTCAGATATTTAACCATGCTTTTTAAGTCTTTTGTCATTTATAGATAGTTATCTTTCACTATGATGCAGTTACAAAAGTGCTTAATCATCAAGAAGATTCATAGGAAGGCTAAAGAAACAGTAATAACAGTTGCACATCAAGATTATGGCTATGGAAGGATTCCAGTCCATACCAACTTAAAACTGTCAACTACAAATTGGCACTTGCCTATGAACTATGAACTGGTGCTTGCCAAGAGAATTGGCTAGAGACTAAACAGCAAAAACAAGGGCATTTGCCATCTGCCTGTGCTGCTACAGCTAATGACATTTGATATTCCCCAAAGGGAATTCAGGATGGAGAGTGAGGCACTCTGTGTTCCAGAGAAACTGGTGGAACAGGTCTTTAGATAGCTAGATATTTTCAGGAACTGATTTCATGATCCAAATCCTTTCATCTCCTCATATCTAGAAAAGCACTAAATTCTTTCATGGTGACATCAGCTCCTCCTGACTAGCAGAAAGGTTTTTCAGTAAAGTAAGCTTGATTACATTGAACTTTGCCTTTACCGAGATCTTATATATTGACCTTCCCCCACTGTCTCTTTGAAGCAGTCTCTAGAGCTATCTGAGGTGCTGTATCCTGGGCTGCAGTCCTCATTTTACACCAAATAAATGTTAACTCACAACTCTCACACTATCCATCTATTTCAGTCAACAAATAAAAACAGCTGTCCTGCCTTGGAGGCCCTAGGTCAGGCATCCAGAGATTTTTACTCCCTGATAGGCAGGGTCAACATCCCTACTCAGCTGTTGCAAAAGACAGATCTTTGCCCCTCTGCTTTATAAGAATATGGGGACAAAACCCCTGAGGAGGAGTGAAACAGGAGGGAAGGAGGCAGGGCATAATCTTTAAGAGTGACATAACCATTGTTGTTCAGTTGCTAAATCATGTCCAACTCTGCGACCCCATGGACTGCAGCATACCAGGCTTCCCTGTCCTTCACTATCTCCCAGAGTTTGCTCAGATTCATGTCCGTTAAGTCAGTGATTCTATCTAAATATCTTATCCTCTGCTGCCCCCTTCTCCTTTTGTCTTCAATATTTCCCAGTGTGATTCTTTTCCAACGAGCTGGAATTTCACATCAATTAGCCAAAATACTGGAGCTTTAGCATCAATCCTCCCAGTGAATATTCAAGATTGATTTATTTTAAGAATGGTTGATTTTTATCTCATTGCAATCCAAGGTACTCTCAAGGGTCTTCTACAGCAGCACTATTCAAAAGCATAAATTCTTCAGCACTCAGTCTTTATGGTTCAGCATTCACGTCTATACATGATTACTGGAAAAACGATAGCTTTGACTGGACACATTTTTGTCAACAAAGTGATGTCTCTGCTTTTTAACAAGGGGTCTAGGTTTTTCATCACTTTCCTTCCAAGGAACAACCGTCTTTTAATTTCCTGACTGCAGTCACTATCCGGGGTGATTTTGGAGCCCCCAAAAATAAAATCTGTCACTGTTTTCACTTTTTCCCTTTCTATTTGCCATAAAGTGATGCGACAAGATGCCATGAGCTTAGTTTGTAAGGGTGAGTTTTAAGCAGCTTTTTCACTCTTTTCTCTCACCCTCATCAAGAGGCTCTTTAGTCCCTCTTCAATTTCTGCCATTAGAGTAGTGTAATCTGCATATTAGAGGTTGTTGACATTCTCCTGGCAATCTTGATTCCAGCTTGTAATTCATCCAACACAAAATTTCGCACGTTGTACTCTGCATAGAAGTTAAATAAGGAGGGTGACAATTTACAACCTTGTTGTACTCCTTTCCAAATATTTTTGTTGTTCCATTTCCATCATTCCCTGTTCAGTTCTAATTGTTGCTTCTTTATCTGCATTACAGGTTTCTCAGGAGACAGGCAAGGTGGTCTGGTATTCCTATCTCTTTGAGAATTTTCCACAGATTGCTGTCATCCACACAGTCAAAAGATTTAGTGTAGTCAATGAAGCAGACATAGATGTTTTTCTGAAATTCCCTGCTTTGTCTGTGATCCAACATATGTTAGCAATTTGATCTCTGGTTCCTCTGCCTTTCCTAAACCGAGTTTATACATCTGGAAATTCTCAGTTCCTGTACTGCTAAAGCCTAGCTTGAAGGATTTTTAGCATAACCTTGCCAGCATGAAAGCTGGCATGAAAAGAGCACAAATGTATGGTAGTTTTAATATTATTTGGCATTGCTTTTTGGGGGGATTGAATGAAAACTGATCTCTTCCAGTCCTATGGCCACTGGTGAGTTTTCCAGGTTTGCTGACATATTGAGTATGGCACTTTAATGGCATCATCTTTTAGGATTTAAAATAGCTCAGCTGGAATTCCATCATTTCCGCTAGCTTTGTTCATAGTATTGCTTCGTAAGACTCACTTGACTTCAGAATCCAGGGTGTCTGGCTCTAGGTGAGTGACCACACCATCATGGTTATCTGAGTCATCAAGACTTTTTTGGTATAGTTCTTCTGTATGTTCTTGCAACTTAATCTTAATATCTTCTGCATCTGTTAGGTCCTTACAATTTCTGTCCTTTATTGTGCTCATCTTTGCATGAAATGTTCCCTTCATATCTCCAATTTTCTTGAAGAGATCTCTAGTTTTTCCCATTCTATTGTTTTCCTCTTTTTATCTTCATTTTTCATTTAAGAAAGTCTTCTTATCTCTCCTTGCTATTCTTTGGAACTCTGCATTTAGTGGGTATATCTTTCCCTTTCTTCTTCACCTTTCACTTCTCTTCTTTTCTCAGCTATTTGTAAAGCCTCCTCAAACAATCACTTTGCCTTCTTGCATTTCTTTTTCTTTGGGAAGGTTTTGGTCACTGCCTCCTGTAAAATGTTACAAACCTTCATCCATAATTCTTCAGGCAGTCTATCAGATCTAATCTCCCGAATCTATTCGTCACCTCTACTGTATGTATAATCATAAGGGATTTGATTCAGATCACACCTAAATGGCCTACTGATTTTCCCTACTTTCTTAAAGTCTGAATTTTTCAGTAAGGAACATATGAACTGAGCCACAGTCAGCTCCTGGTCTTGTTTCTGCTGACTGTATGGAGCTTCTCCATCTTTGGCTGCAAAGAATATAATCAATCTGATTTTGGTATTGGCCATCTGGTGATGTCCATGTGAAGAGTCATCTTCTGTGTTGTTAGAAAATGGTGTTTGCTATGATCACTGTGTTCTCTTGACAAAACTCTGTTAGCCTTTGTCCTGCTTCGTTTTGTACTCCATGGCCAAACTTACCTATTATTCCAGGTATCTCTTGATTTTCTACTTTTTCATCCCAATCCTATATGATGAAAAGGACATCTTCCTTTGATGTTAGTTCTAGAAAGTCTTGTAGGTCTTCATAGAACTGGTCAACTTTAGCTCTTCAGCATTAGTGGTTGGGGCATAGACTTAGATTACTGTGATGTTGAATGGCTTGCCTTGGAAATGAACAAAGATTATTCTGTCATTTTTGAGATTGTACCCAAGTACTGAATTTTGGACTCTTCTGTTGACTATGGGGGCTACTCCATTTCTGCTGAGAGATTCTTGCCCACAGTAGTATATATAATAGTCATCTGAATTAAATTTGCCCCTTTCCATCCATTTTAATTCACTGATATCTAAAATTTCAATGTTCACTCTTACCATCTCCCACTTAATCTTATCCAATTTACCTTGATTCATAAACCTAACATTCCAGTTCCTACGCAATGTTGTTTACAGCATCGGACTTTACTTTCACCACCAGACATATCCACTACTGGGCATCATTTCCACTTTGGCCCAGATGCTTCATTCTTTCTGGAGATATTAGTAATTGCCCTCCTCTGTTCCCAGTAGCCTGTTGGACACCTTCTAACCTGGGGACTCATCTTCCAGTGTCATATCTTTTTGCCTTTTCATACTGTTCATACTTTTCATACTGTCCAGCAAGAATACTGGAGTGGTTTGCCATTCCCTCCTCCAGTGGACCACGTTTTGTCAGAACTCTCCACTATGACCCTTCCATCTTGGATGGCCCTGCATGGCATGGCTCATAGCTTCTTTGAGTTATGCAAGCCCCTTCACCATGACAAGTCTGTGATCTATGACAGGGGACAGCCACAGGACATGAGAAAAACCGGTTAGAACCAACTAGGTCCAAGATGGTGGAAGATGTGACTTCCAGTAGACCTTTGGCCTCATTATATGCTCATTGTAATACATTAACATGTTAAATGACATACCCACAGACACCATGACAGTTCAGAAGCTAACCATAAAAGACCAAAAAATGGGCGATAGCCCAATTCCTAGAAATCTTCACCTCTTCCCCCAAATAATTGGAATAATCCTTCCACTCATTACTTCAGTTCAGTTCAGTCGCTCAGTCATGTCCAACTCTTTGCAACCCCATGGACTGCAGCACGCCAGGCCTCCCTGTCCATCACCAACTCCCGGAGTTCACTCAAACTCATGCCCATTGAGTTGGTGATGCCATCCAATCATCTCATCCTCTTCAGTTCAGTTCAGTTCAGTCGCTCAGTCATGTCCGATACTTTGCGACCCCATGAACTGCAGCATGCCAGGCCTCCCTGTCCATCACCAACTCTCAGAGTTCACTCAAACTCACATCCATCGAGTCAGTGATGCCATCCAGCCACCTCATCCTCTGTCATCCCCTTCTCCTCCTGCCCCCAATCCCTCCAAGCATCAGAGTTTTTTCCAATGAGTCAACTCTTCACATGAGGTGGCCAAAGTACTGCAGTTTCAGCTTTAGCATCATTCCTTCCAAAGAACACCCAGGAATGATCTCCTTCAGAATGGAGTGGTTGGATCTCCTTGCAGTCCAAGGGACTCTCAAGAGTCTTCTCCAACACCACAGTTTAAAAGCATCAATTCTTTGGCACTCGGCCTTCTTCACAGTCCAACTCTCACAGCCATACATGACTACTGGGAAAACCGTAGCCTTGACTAGTTATTGTAAATAGTGCTGCAGTGAACAATGGGATACATGTGTTTTTTTCAGTTTTGGTTTCCTCAGGGTATATGCCTAGGAGTGGGATTGCTGGGTCATATGGTGGTCTTATTCCTAGGTTTTTAAGTAATTCTATACCGTCTTCCTTAGCGGCTGTATCAATTTACATTCTTGCAACAAAAGTGCAAGAGCATTCAATTTTCTCCACACTCTCGCCAGCATTTATTTTTTGTAGACTTTCTGATGATGGCCATTCTGACTGGTGTGAGATAATATCTCACTGTAGTTTTGATTTGCATTCCTCTAATAATGAGCAATGTTAAGCATGTTTTCATGTGTTTGTTAGCCATCTATGTCTTCTTTGGAGGAATGTCTATTTAGGTCATTTTCCCACTTTTTGATTGGGTTGTATGTTTTTCTGGCAGTGAGTTGTATGAGCTGCTTGTATATTTTGGAAATTAATCCTTTGTCAGTTGTTTCATTTGCTATTATTTTCACCCATTCTAAGGGTTGTCTTTTCACCTTGCTTATAGTTTCCTTTGCTGTGCAAAAGCTTTTAAGTTTAATCAGGTCACACTTGTTTACTTTTGTTTTTATGTCCATTACTCTAGGAGATGGGTCATAGAGAATATTGTTTTGATTTATGTCATGGAGTGCTCCGCCTATGTTTTCCTCTAAGAGTTTTATAGTTTCTGATCTTACATTTAGGTCTTTAATCCATTTTGAGTTAATCTTTGCATATGGTGTTAGGAAGTGTTCTAATTTCATTCTTTTACATGTAGCTGTCCAGTTGTCCCAGCACCATTTACTGAAGAGGCTGTCTTCTTTGCCCCCATTGTATATTCTTGTCTCCTTTGTCAAAAATAAGGCAACCATAGATGCATGGGTTTATTTCTGGGCTTTCTATCTTGTTCCATTGGTCTATATTTCTGTTTTTGTGTCAGTAGCATACTGTCTTGATGACTGTACCTTTGTAGTATAATCTGAAGTCAGGAAGGTCGATTCCCGTCCATTCTTCTTTCTCAGGTCTGCTTTGGCTATTTAGGGTCTTTTGTGTTTCCATATGAATTGTGAAATTTTTTCTTCTAGTTCTGTGAAAAATGCCATTGGTAATTTGATAGGGATCACATTGAATCTGTAGACTGCATTTGGTAATATAGTCATTTTCACAATATTGATTCTTCCTACCTTTGAACATGGAATATCTCTCCATCTATTTACATTGTCTTTGATTTCTTTCATTAGCGTGTTATAATTTTCTGTGTATAGTTCTTTTGTCTCCTTAGGTAAGTTTATTCCTAGATGTTTAATTCTTTTTGCTTCAATGGTGAATGGGATTGATTTCTTAATTTCTCTTTCTGATTTTTCATTGTTAGTATATCGAAAAGTAAGTGATTTCCGTGTATTGATTTTGTATCCTACAACTTTGCTAAATTCACTGACTAGCTCTAGTAATTTTCTGATACTATCTTTAGAGTTTTCTATGTATAGTATCAGGTCATCTGCAAAGAATGAGAGTTTCACTTCTGTTCCAATCTGGATTCCTTTTATTTCTTTTTCTCCTCTAATTGCCATGGCTAGGGCTTCCAGAACTATGTTGAATAATAGTGGTGAAAGTGGACACCCTTGTCTTTTTCCTTATCTTAGGGGGAATGCTTTCAGTTTTTCACCATTGAGAATAATATTTGCTGTAGGCTTATCATATATGGCCTTTACTATGCTGAGGTAGGTTCCTTCTATGTCCTTTTTTTGAAGAATTTCAATCATAAATGGGTGCTGAATTTTGTCAAAGGTTTTTTCTGCATCTTATGAGATAATCATATGATTTTTATCTTTCAATTTGTTAATATGGTGTATCACATTGATTGATTTGCATATAATGAAAAATCATTGTATTGCTGGAATAAGCCCAATTTGATGATGGTGTATGAGCTTTTTGATGTGTTCCTGAATTCTGTTCACTAAAATATGGTTGAGGATTTTTGCATCTTTGTTCATCAGTGATATCAGCCTGTAGTTTTCTTTATTAGTGTTATTTTTCTCTGGGTTTGGTATCAGGGATATGGTAGCCTTGTAGAATGAGTTTTGAAGTGTTCCTTCCTCTGAAATTTTTTGAAAGAGTTTTAGAAGGATAGGCATTAGCTCTTTTCTAAATGTTTGATAGAATTCTCCTGTGAAGCCATTTGGTCCTGGGCTTTTGATTTTGGGGGATTTTTTTTTTTTTTTATCACAGCTTCAATTTCAGTGCTTGTAATAGGGTTCTTCATAATTTCTATTTCTTCCTGGTTCAGTCTTTGAAGATTGAACTTTTCTAAGAATCTGTCCCTTTCTTCCAAGTTATCCATTTTATTGCCATATAGTTTTCATAATAGTCTCTTAAAATCCTTTGTATTTCTGTATTGTCCATTGTAACGTCTCCTTTTTCATTTCTAATTTTTATTTTTCATTTCTAAACTTGATTTGATTATTCTCTCTTTTTTTCCTGATGAGTCTGGCAAAGAATGCTCAAACTACTGCACAATTGCATTCATCTCACACTCTAGTAAAGTAATGCTTAAAATTCTCCAATTTTAAGCTTCAGGCTTCAGCATACATGAACTGTGAACTTCCAGATGTTCAAGCTGGTTTTAGAAAAGGCAGAGGAACCAGAGATCAAATTGCCAACATCCGCTGGATTATGGAAAAAGCAAGAGAGTTCCAGAAAAGCATCTATTTCTGCTTTACTGACTATGCCAAAGCCTTTGACTGTGTGGATCACAATAAGCTGTGGAAATTTCTTCAAGAGATGGGAATACCAGACCACCTGACCTGACTCTAGAGAAACCTGTATGCAGGTTCAGGAAGCAACAGTTAGACCTGGACGTGGAACAACAAACTGGTTCTAAATAGGAAAAGGAGTATGTCGAGGCTGTATATTGTCACCCTGCTTATTTAACTTATATGAAGAGTACTTCATGGGAAATGCTGGGCTGGAGGAAGCACAAGCTGGAATCAAGATTGCCAGGAGAAATATCAATTAACTCAGATATGCAGATGACATCACCTTTATGGCAGAAGGTGAAGAACTAAACAGCCTCTTGATGAAAGTGAAAGAGGAGAGTGAAAAAGTTGGCCTAAAGTTCAACATTCAGAAAACTAAGATCATGGCATCTGGTCCCATCACTTCATGGCAAATAGATGACGAACATTGGAAACAGTGGCAGATTTTATTTTGGGGGGGCTCCAAAATAACTGCAGATGGTGTTTGCAGCCATGAAATTAAAAGATGCTTACTCCTTGGTAGGAAAGTTATGACCAACCTGGACAGCATATTTAAAAAGCAGAGACATTACTTTGTCAACAAAGTCCATCTAGTCAAGGCTATGGTTTTTACAGTAGTCATGTATGGATGTGAGAGTTGGACTATAAAGAAAGCTGAGTGCCAAAAATTTGATGTTTTTGAACTGTGGTGTTGGAAAAGACTTTTGAGAGTCCCTTGGACTGCAAGGAGAGCCAACCAGTCCATGCTAAAAGATATCAGTCCTGGGTGTTCATTGGAAGGACTAATGTTGAAGTTGAGACTCCAGTCCTTTGGCCACCTGATGCGAAGAGCTGACTCATTTGAAAAGACCCTGATGCTGGGAAGGATTGAAGGCAGGAGGAGAAGGGGTCGACAGAGGATGAGATGGTTGGATGGCATCACCAATTCAATGGACATGGGTTTAGGTGTACTCCGGGAGTTGGTGATGGACAGGGAGGCCTGGCGTGCTGCAGTTCATGGGGTCGCAAAGAGTCGGACACGACTGAGTGACTGAACTGAACTGGCTAAAGGCTTGTCAATTTCGTTTATCTTCTCAAAGAATCAGCTTTTAGTTTTTTTAATCTTTACTATTGTTTCTTTCATTTCTTTTTCATTTATTTCTGCTCAGGTCTTTCAATTTCTTTCCTTCTATTAATTTTGAGGCTTTTTTGTTCTTTTTCCAGCTGTCTTAGGTGTAAAGTTAGGTTGTCTATTTGATGTTTTTCTTGTTTCTTGAAGTAAGATTGTCTTGCTATAAACTTCCCTCTTAGAACTGCTTTGGTGCCTCCCATAGGTTTTGAGTTGTTGTACTTTCATTGTCATTTGTTTATAGAAAACTTTTTATTTCCCTTTTGATTTCTTCAGTAACCTGTTGGTTATTTAGAAACGTGTTTAATCTCCTTGTGTTCTTGTTTCTTACAATTTCTTTCTTGTAATTGATATCTAGTCTCACAGCGTTCTGGTCAGAGAAGATGCTTGATATGATTTCAGTTTTCTTAAATATACTGAGGCTTGATCTGTGACCCAAGATGTGGTCTATCCTGGAGAATGTTTCATGTGCACTTGAGAAGAAGGTGTATTCTTCTGCATTTGGATGGAATGTCCTGAAGATATCAGTGAGATCCATCTCATCTAATGTATCATTTAAGACTTGTGCTTCCTTGTTAATTTTCTCTTTTGATGAACCGTTCATTGATGTGAGTGGGGTGTTAAAGTCTCCTACTCTTATTGTGTTACTGTCAATTTCTCCTTTTATGTCTGTTAGTGTTTGTCTTATGTATTGAGGTGCTCCTATGTTGGGTGCATAGATATTTACAATTGTTATGTCTTTCTCTTGGATTGATCCCTTGGTCATTATTTTAAGGTCTGTTTTGTCTGATATGAGGATTGTTACTCCAGCTTTCTTTTGCCTTCCAATTGTTTCCCAATTGCTTTCTTTTGCTTCCCAATTTGCTTCCCAATTTTTCCATCCTCTCACTTTCAGTCTATATGTGTCTTCAGGTCTGAGGTAGGTTTCTTGTAGACAGCGTATATATGGGTTTTTTGGTTGTTGTTGTTGTTGTTGTTTTTCTTTTATCCTTTCAGCCAGTCTGTATCTTTTGTTTAGAGCACTTAATCCGTTTACATTTAAAGTAATTATTGATATATATGGGTCTGCCCTGGTGGCTCATAGGTTAAAGTGTCTGCTTGCAATGTAGGAGACCTGGGTTTGATCCCTGGGCCAGGAAGATCCCCTGGAGAAGGAAATGGCCACCCACTCCAGTATTCCTGCCTGGAGAATCCCATGGACAGAGGAGCCTGGTGGGCTACAGTCCACAGGGTCACAAAGATATATATGATATATATGTCCTATTGCCATTTTCTTAATTGTTTGGGGTTGATTTCATAGATCTTTTTTCTTCTCTTGTATTTCTTGACTATATAGGTTCCTTTAACATTTGTTGTAAATCTGTTTTGGTGGTACTGAGTTCTCTTAACTTTTGCTTGTCTGAAATTCTTTTTATTTCTCCATCAATTTTGAATGAGATCCTTGCCAGCTACATAATCTTAGTTGTAGATTTTTTCCTTTCAGTATTTTAAATACATTCTGCCATTCCCTTCAGGCCTGAAGAGTTTCTGCTGAAAGATAAGTTTTTAAGCACATGGGGTTTCCCTTGTATGTTACTTGTTGCTTCTCCCTTGCTGTTTTTAATATTCTTTCTTTGTGTTTAGTCTTTGTTAGTTTGATTAGTATGTGTCTTGGCATGTTTCTCCCTGGGTTTATCCTGTATGGGACTCTTTGTGCCTCTTGGACATGATTGATCATTTCCTTTACATTGTTGGGGAAATTTTCAACTATCATCTCTTCAAAATTTTTCTCATACCTTTTCTTTTTCTCTTCTTCTTCTGTGACCCCTATAATTTGAAGGTTGGTGCATTTTATATTGTCCCAGAAGTCCCTGAGACTGTCCTGTTCTTTTCATTATTTTTACTTTATTCTGCTCTTCAGAACTCATTTCCACCATTTTACCTTCCAGCTCACTGTATCGTCCTTCTACTTCAGATATTCTGCTACTGATTCCTTCTAGAGTATATTTAATTTCAGTAATTGTGTTGTTTGTCTCTGTATGTTTATTCTTTAATTCTTCCAGGTTTTTGTTAATTGAATCTTGCCTTTTCTCCATTTTGTTTTCAAGGGTTTTTTTTTTTTTTTATCATGTTCCCTATCAGTATTCTAAATACTTTTTCAGGTAGTTTGACTATTTACTCTTCATTTATTTGGGCTTTTGTGTTTCTAGATTGTTCCTTCATTTGTGTAGCATTTCTCTGTCTTTTCATTATTTTTTTCACTTATTGGGTTTGAGGTCTCCTTTTCCAGGCTTCAAGGTTGAATTATTTCTTCCTTTTGGTTTCTGCCCTTCTAAGGTTTGTCCAGTGGTTTGTGTAAGCTTCATATAGAGTGAGATTTCACCTGAGTTTTTGTTTGTTTGCTTGTTTTTCCTTTGATATGCAAGGCTGAGTGAGGTGATAATGCTGTCTGCTGATGATTGGGTTTGTGTTTGTTTGTTTCTTTTTTAGATGACAAGTCCTGCACAGGGTGTTACTGGTGGTTGGCCGTTGCTGAATCTTGTATTCAAGTGGTTTCCTTCGTGTGATTTCTCACTATTTGATACTCCATAGGGTTAGTTCTCTGGTAGTCTGGGGTCTTGGAGTCAGTGCTCCCACTCCAAAGGCTCAGGGTTTGATCTCTGGTCAGGAATGAAGATTCCACAAGTGGTTTGTTATGGCATTAAGGGAGAGTAAAACAAATACCCAAAAATGAGAAACCAAAGGTGAACCCCAGACCACCTAACTCAGGAAGCATTAATAGACAACACCTCACACAAAAGTCTTCATAAGTACACTCAAACCAAGATTCACACAAGAGCCAACAAGCTCCAGTGCAAGGCATACCATGCAAATTCTCTAGCAAACAGGAACACAATCCTGAAAATTGAAAGATGGCTGCCAAAAGCCATACCAAACCGATAGACTCACTACTGGACACTTCATTGCACTCCAGAGAGAAGAGATCCATCTCCACCCACCAGAACAAAGACACAAGCTCTCCCAACCAGGAAACCTTGAGAAGCCATTGGTCCAACCCCAACCACAGGGAGCAGGCTCCTCTATTAAGAGGAGTCACAAACTTCCAGCCTGTAGAAAGGGCACCCCAAACACAGCAGTCTAAACAAAATGAAAAGGCAGAGAAATATACAGCATATGAAGGAACATGATAAAAGCCCAACAAACCAAACAAAAGAGGAGGAGATAGGGAGTCTACCTTTAGAAGAATTCATAATAATGATAGTAAAGATGACCCACAATCTCTAAAACAAAATAAAGTTACAGATAGACTAGAGACAAGGATTGAGAAGGTGCAAGAACATAGAATAAATAAAGAATAGTCAATCAATAATGAACAATGCAATAAGTGAGATTAAAATCACTCTGGAACAAGCGAGGCTAAAATAAAATGTGACCACCACCGTGCCCCTTGTGTCAGGGTGGAAATTAGACACTGAAGAGACCAGCAAACAGAAGAAGCTAAAATAAGCAGAGGGAACCGCTTGGGAAGTGACAGGTGCAATAGTTTAAAACCCTGTAGTTAGCACCGACTACATAGGAAGGGACCTATAGACCGTGAGAAATACGAGCTGGACCAAGGAACTATCTGAAAATGAAGTGACTACACACTGTCCACAACAGCTCCAGAGAGTCTTAGATATGTTTTTACTATTATCATTTTTTAAATTAAAAAAAAAATTTTACTTTATTTTATTTTTTTGTTATTTTTAAGTCCCCATTACTCCTTTAATTTTCATTTTTTATAACCTACAATTACCTTACAAAAAAAGAAAGACCTTATTTTTTAAAACAAACTTCATATATATATTTTATAATTTCTGTGGTTTTGTTTTCTTTTTTTTTTCCTTTTGTTGTTGTTTTTTTTTTTTCTGTTTTGTTTTGTTTTTAAATATTGTATTTTTGAGAATCTAACCTCTACTCAAGATTTTTAATCTTTGCTTTTTGGTATTTGTTTTTAAAGTCCCCATTACTCCTTTAATTTTCATTTTTATAACCTACAATTACCTGACAAAAAAAGAAAGACCATATTTTTAAAGCAAACTTTATATACATATATATATATATAAAATAATTTCTGTGACTTTGTGTTTTCTTTTTGTTTTGTTTTTAAATATTGTATTTTTTAGAATCTAACCTCTACTCAAGATTTTTAATCTTTGCTTTTTGGTATTTGTTATCAACTTTGTACATTTAAAAACCCAATCTTCAGTACCCATTTTTACCTGGGAGCGAGATCACTGGCCTGATGGCTGTCTCCCTCTTTTGACTCTCCTTTTTCTCCACCAGGTCGCCTCTATCCCTCTCCCTCCCTTTTCTTCTCTACCCAAATAGGTGAAGCTCTTCATGTGTTCCGGGCTGTGAAGAACACTTAGGGAACTGATTACTGGCTGAATCTGTCTCTCTCCTTTTGATTCCCCCTTTTATCCTCCTGGCTACCTCTGTTTCTTTCCTCCCTCTTCTCTTTTCTGTGTAACTCCATGAACATCTCTGAGGGATCCAGACTGTGGAGAGCACATAGGGAAGTGATTACTGGCTAGCTTGCTCTCTGCCCTTTTGATTCCCCCTCTTCTCCTCCTGGTCACCTCTATCTCCCTCCTCCCTCTTCTCTTCTCCATGTAACTCTGTGTACCTCTCTGGGTGTCCCTCACTGTGGAGAAACTTTTCATCCTTAACCTAAATGTTTTATCATCGGTGTTGTAAAGATGGAGAAGTCTTGAGGCTGCTGTAAGAAGAAGACTGAACACCAGAGGCAGGAGGCTTAAGTCCAAATCCTGAGAACACCAGAGAACTCCTGAATCCAGGGAACATTAACCGGTAGGAGCTCATCAAACGCCTCCATACCTACACTGAAACCAAGCACCACCCAAGAGCCAAAAAGCTCCAGAGCAAGGAATACCACGCAAATTCTCCAGCAACACAGGAACAAAACCTTCAGCTTCTATACACAGGCTGACCAAACTCACACAAAACCAACTGACATCTCAAAACTTATTACTGGACACTTCATTGCACTCCAGAAAGAAGAAATCCAGCTCCACCCACCAGAACACCAACACAAGCTTCCCTAACCAGAAAACCTTGACAAGCCATCCGTCCAACCCCTACCCACAGTGAGGAACTCCACAATAAAGAGGAACCACCAACTGCCAGAATACAGAAAGGCCACACCAAACACAGCAATATAAACAAGATGAAAAGGCAGAGAAATATCCAGCAGGTAAAGGAATAGGATAAATGCCCACCAAACCAAACAAAAGGGGAAGAGATAGGGACTCTACTTGATAAAGAATTACGAATAATAATAGTGAAAATGATCCAAAATCTTGAAAACAAATTGGACTTACAGATAAATAGCCTGGAGACAAGGGTCAAGAAGATGCAAGAAAGGTGTAACAAGGACCCAGAATAAATAAAAAAGAGTCAATATATAATGAATAATGCAATAAATGAGATCAAAAACACTGTGGAGGGAACCTACAGTAGAAAAACGGAGGCAGAAGATAGAATAAGGGAGGTAGACGATAGAATGGTAGAAATAAATGAAACAGAGAGGAAAAAAGAAAAAAGAATTAAAAGAAATGAGGACAACATCAGAGACCTCTGGAAAAATGTTAAACTCCGCTACATTCAAATCATAGCAGTCCCAGAAGAAGAAGACAAAAAGAAAGACCATGAGAAAATACTTGAGGAGATAATAGTTCCCTAAAATGAGGAAGGAAATAATTACCCAAATCCAAGAAACCCAGAGAGTCCCAAACAGGATAAACCCAAGGCAAAGCACCCCAAGACACATATTAATCAAATTAACAAAGATCAAACACAAAGAACAAATATTAAAAGCAGCAAGGGAAAAACAACAAATAACACACAAGGGGATTCCCATAAGGATAACAGCTGATCTTTCAACAGAAACTCGTCAGGCCAGAAGGGAATGGCATGACATAATTAAAGTGATGAAAGAAAATAACCTACAGCCCAGATTGCTGTACCCAGCAAGGATCTCATTCAAATATGAAGGCGAAATCAAAAGCTTTACAGACAAGCAAAAGCTGAGAGAATTCAGCACCACCAAACCAGCTCTCCAACAAATGCTAAAGCATCTTCTCTAGACAGGAAACACAGAAAGGGTGTATAAACTCGAACTCAAAACACTAAAGTAAATGGCAACAGCATCATGCTTATCAATAATTACCTTAAATGTAAATGGGTTGAATGCCCCAACAAAAAGACAAAGACTAGCTGAAAGGATACAAAAACAAGATCCCTATATATGTTGTCTACAAGAGACCCACCTCAAAACAAGAGACACATACAGACTGAAAGTGAAGGGCTGGAAAGAGATATTCCATGCAAATAAAGACCAAAAGAAGGCAGGAGTACCAATACTCATATCAGATAAAATAGACTTTAAAACAAAGGCGATTAAAAGAGATAAAGATGGACACTACATAATGATCAAAGGATCAATCTAAGAAGAAGATATAACAATCATAAATATATATGCACCCAACATAGGAGCACCACAATATGTAAGACAAATGCTAACAAGTATGAAAGGGGAAACTAACAATAACACAATAATAGTGGGAGACTTTAATACCCCACTCACACCTATGGATAGATCAACTAAACAGAAAATTAACAAGGAAACACAAACTTTAAATGATACAATAGACCAGTTAGTCCTAATTGATATCTATAGTACATTTCATCCCAAAACAATGAATTTCGCCTTTTTCTCAAGTGCACATGGAACCTTCTCCAGGATAGATCACATCCTGGGCCATAAATCTAGCCTTGGTAAATTTAAAAAAAAAAAAATGAAATAATTCCAAGCATCTTTTATGACCACAATGCAGTAAGATTAGATGTCAATTACAAGAGAAAAACTACTAAAAATCCCAACATATGGAGGCTGAACAACAGGCGGATGAAAACCCAACAAATCACAGAAGAAATCGAAAAAGAAATCAAACAATGCATAGAAATGAATGAAAATGAAAACACAACAACCCACAACCTATGGGACACTGTAAAAGCAGTACTGTATTGGTGTTTTTCCTTCTGGCTTACTTCACTCTGTATAATAGGCTCCAGTTTCATCCACCTCATTAGAACTGATTCAAATGTATTCTTTTTAATGGCTGAGTAATACTCCATTGTGTATATGTACCACAGCTTTCTTATCCATTCATCTGCTGATGGACATCTAGGTTGCTTCCATGTCCTGGCTATTATAAACAGTGCTGCGATGAACAGTGGGGTACACGTGTCTCTTTCCCTTCTGGTTTCCTCAGTGTGAATGCCCAGCAGTGGGATTGCTGGATCATAAGGCAGTTCTATTTCCAGTTTTTTAAGGAATCTCCACACTGTTCTCCATAGTGGCTGTACTAGTTTGCATTCCCACCAACAGTGTAAGAGGGTTCCCTTTTCTCCACACCCTCTCCAGCATTTATTATTTGTAGACTTTTGGATCGCAGCCATTCTGACTGGTGTGAAATGGTACCTCATAGTGGTTTTGATTTGCATTTCTCTGAAAACTAATACAATTATGTAAAGTTTAAAAATAAAAAAAAAAAAAGCAGTACTAAGGGGAAGGTTCATAGTAATACAGGCTTACCTCAAGAAACAAGAAAAAAGTCAAATAAATAACCTAACTCTACACCTAAAGCAACTTGAAAATGAAGAAATTATGAACCCCAGTGTTAGTAGAAGGAAAGAAATCTTAAGAATTAAGGCAGAAATAAATGTAAAAGAAACAAAAGAGACTATAGCAAAAATCAATGAAACCAAAAGCTGTTTCTTTGAGAAGACAAATAAAATTGACAAACCATTAGCCAGACTCATCAAGAAACAACGGAACAAAAATCAAATCAACAAAATTAGAAGTGAAAATGGAGAGATCACAACAGACAACAAAGAAATACAAAGAATCATAAGAGACTATTATCAGCAACTATATGCAAATAAAATGAACAACTTGGAAGAAATGGACAAATTCTTAGAAAAGTACAACTTTCCTAAATTGAACCAGGAAGAAATAGAAAACCTTAACAGACCCATCACAAGCATGGAAATTGAAACTGTAATCAGAAATCTTCCATCAAACAAAAGCCCAGGTCCAGATGGCTTCACAGCTGAATTCTACCAAAAATTTAGAAAAGAACTAACACCTATCCTACTCAAACGCTTCCAGAACATTGCAGAGGAAGGTAAACATCCAAACACATTGTATGAGGCCACCATCATCCTAATACCAAAACCTGACAAAGATGCTACAAAAAAAGAAAACTACAGGCCAATATCACTGATGAACAAAGATGCAAAAATCCTTAACAAAATTCTAGCAAACAGAATCCAACAACGTATTAAAAAGATCATACATCATGACCAAGTGTGCTTTATCCCAGGGATGCAAGGATTCTTCAATATCTGCAAATCAACTAATGTAATACACCACATTAACAAATTGAAAAATAAAAACCATATGATTATCTTAATAGAGACAGAGAAAACCTTTGACAAAAGTCAACATCCATTTATGATAAAAACCCTCCAGAAAGCAGGAATAGAAGGAACATACCTTAACAAAATAAAAGCTATATATGACAAACGCTCAGCAAACATTATCTTCAATGGTGAAAAATTGAAAGCATTTCCCCTAAAGTCAGAAACAAGACAAGGGTGCCCACTCTCATCACTACTATTCAACATAGTTTTGGAAGTTTTGGCCACAGAAATCAGAGCAGAAAAATAAATAAAAGGAATCCAGATTGGAAAAGAAGAAGTAAAACTCTCACTGTTGGCAGATGACATGACCCTCTACATAGAAAACCCTAAAGACACAACCAGAAAATTATTAGAGCTAATCAATGAATATAGTAAAGTTGCAGGATATAAAATTAACACACAGAAATCCCTTGCATTCCTATACACTAACAATGAGAAAACAGAAAGAGAAATTAGGGAACAATTCCATTCACCATTGCAATGAAAAGAATAAAATACTTACATCTACCTAAAGAAACAAAAGACGCATATATAGAAAACTATAAAACACTGGTGAAAGAAATCAAAGAGGACACAAATAGATGGAGAAATATACCGTGTTCATGGATCAGAAGAATCAATATAGTGAAAATGAATATACTACCAAAAGCAATGTATAGATTCACTGCAAACCATATCACACTACCAATGGTATTCTTCAGAGAACTAGAACAAATAATTTCACAATTTGTATGGAAATACAAAAAACCTCGAATAGCCAAAGCAATCTTGAGAAAGAAGAATGAAACTGGAGGAATCAACCTGCCTGACTTCAGGCTCTCCTACAAAGCCACAGTCATCAAGACAGTACGGTACTGGCACAAAGACAGAAATATAGATCAATGGAACAAAATAGAAAGCCCAGAGATAAATTCACGCACATATGGACACCTTATCTTTGACAAGGGAAGCAAGAACATACAATGGAGACAAGACAATCTCTTTAACAAGTGGTGCTGGGAAAATTGGTCAACTGCTTGTAAAAGAATGAAACTAGAAGACCTGCTAACACCATACACAAAAATAAACTCAAAATGGATTAAAGATCTAAACGTAAAACCAGAAACTATTAAACTCCTAGAGGGAAACATAGGCAAAACAGTCTCCGACATAAACCACAACAGGATCCTCTATGACCCACCTCCTAGAATATTAGAAATAAAAGCAAAAATAAACAAATGGGACCTAATTAAACTTAAAAGCTTCTGCACAACAAAGGAAACTATAAGAAAGGTGAAAAGACAGCCTTCAGAATGGGAGAAAATAATAGCAAATGAAGCAACTACAAAGAATTAATCTCAAAAATATACAAGCAACTCCTGCAGCTCAATTCCAGAAAAATAAAGATCCAATCAAAAAATGGGCCAAAGAACTAAACAGACATTTCTCCAAAGAAGACATACAGATGGCTAACAAACAACATGAAAAAATGCTCAACATCACTCATTATCAGAGAAATACAAATCAAAACCACAATGAGGTACCATTTCACTCCAGTCAGAAAGGCTGCTATCAAAAAGTCTACAAGCAATAAATGTTGGAGAGGGTGTGGAGAAAAGGGAACCCTCTGACACTGTTGGTGGGAATGCAAACTAGTACAGCCACTATGGAGAACAGTGTGGAGTTTCCATAGAAAACTGGAAATAGAACTACCATATGACCCAGCAATCCCACTGCTGGGCATACACACTGAAGAAACCATAATTGAAAGAGACACATGTACCTCAATGTTCATCGCAGCACTGTTTATAATAGCCAGGACATGGAAGCAACCTAGATGTCCATCAGCACATGAATGGATAAGAAAGCTGTGGTACATATATACAATGGAATGTTACTCAGCCATTAAAAATAATACATTTGAATCAGTTCTAATGAGGTGGATGCAACTGGAGTCTATTATACAGAGTGAAGTAAGCCAGAAAGAAAAACACCAATACAGTATACTAACACATATATATGGAATTTAGAAAGAAGGTAATGATAACCCTGTATGCGAGACAGCATAAGAGATACAGTTGTATTGAACAGTCTTTTGGACTCTATGGGAGAGGGCAAGGGTGGGATAATATGGGAGAATGACATTGAAACATGTATATTATCATATGTGAAATGAATCGCCAGTCCAGGTTTGATGCATGATACAGGGTGCTCGGGGCTGGTGCACTGGGATGACCCAGCAAGATGGGGTGGGGTGGGAGGTGGGAGAGGGGTTCAGGATGGGGAACACATGTACACTCATGGTGGATTCATGTCAATGTATGGCAAAACCAATACAATATTGTAAAGTAAAATAAATAAATAATTTTTTAAAATAATAAATAAAATAAAATCACTCTGGAGGGAACCAACAATAGAATAACAGAGGCAGAAGAGTAGATAAGCGAGGTGCAAGATAGAATGGTGGAAATAAATGAAGCAGAGAGGAAAGAAGAGAAAAGGAATTAAAAGAAATGAGGACAACCTCAGAGACCTCTGGGTCAATGTTAATTGCCCCAACATTTAAATCTTAGATGTCCCAGAAGAAGACAAAAATAAAAGGCATGAGAAAATACTTGAGAAGATAACAGTCAAAATGTCCCTAAAATTGGGAAGGAAATAGACACCCAAGTCCAAAAGACCCAGAGACAGGATAACCCCAAGGCAAAACACTCCAAGACACATATTAATCAAATTAACAAATATCAAACACAAAGAGAAAATATTAAAAGCAACAAGGGAAAAGCAGCAAATAATACACAAGGGGATCTCCATAAACATAACAGCTGATCTTTCAATAGAAACTTTTCAGGCCAACAGGGAATGGCAGGACACACTTAAAGTGATGAAAGAGAAGAACTGAAAACCAAGATTACTCTACCCAGCAAGGATCTCATTCAGATTCAAAGGAGAAATCAAAAGCATTATAGACAAGCAAAAGCTGAGAGAATTCAGCACCACCAAACCAGCTCCTCAACAAATGCTGAAGGATCTTCTCTAGACAGGAAACACAGAAAAGGTTTATAAAAACGAACCCAAAACAACCAAGTAAATGGTAATGGGATCATACTTATCAATAATTACCTACTTAGGGACACATACAGACTGAAAGTGAGGGGCTTGAAATGATATTTCATGCGAATGGAGACCAAAAAAAAGCAGGAGTAGCAATACTAATATCAGATAAAATAGATTTTGAAATAAAGGCCGTGATAAGAGACAAAGAAGCACACTACCTAATGATCAAAAGATCAATCCAAGAAGTAAATGTAACAATTATAAATATATATGCACCCAACAAAGGAGCACCTCAATACATAAGGCAAATGCTAACAAGTATAAAAGGGGAAATTAACAGTAACACAATAATAGTGGGGGACTATTATATCCCACTATTATTGTGTCAAGATTGCCGGGAGAAATATCAATAACCTCAGATATGCAGATGACACCACCCTTATGGCAGAAAGTGAAGAGGAACTAAAGAGTCTCTTGATGAAAGTGAAAGTGGAGAGTGAAAAACTTGGCTTAAAGCTCAACATTCAGAAAACGAAGATCATGGCATCCGGTCCCACCACGTCATGGGAAATAGATGCGGAAACAGTGGAAACAGTGTCAGACTTTATTTTTCTGGGCTCCAAAATCACTGCAGATGGTGACTGCAGCCATGAAATTAAAAGATGCTTACTCCTTGGAAGGAAAGTTATGACCAACGTAGATAGCATATTCAAAAGCAGAGCCATTACCTTGCCAACAAAGGTTCGTCTAGTCAAGGCTGTGGTTTTTCCTGTGGTCAGGTATGGATGTGAGAGTTGGACTGTGAAGAAGGCTGAGTGCCGAAGAATTGATGTTTTTGAACTGTGGTGTTGGAGAAGACTCTTGAGAGTCCCTTGGACTGCAAGGAGATCCAACCACTCCATTCTGAAGGAGATCAGCCCTGGGATTTCTTGAAAGGAATGATGCTAAAGCTGAAACTCCAGTACTTTGGCCACCTCATGAGAAGAGTTGACTCATTGGAAAAGACTCTGATGCTGGGAGGGATTGGGGGCAGGAGAAGAAGGGGACGACACAGGATGAGATGGCTGGATGGCATCACTGATTCGATGGACGTGAGTCTGAGTGAACTCCGGGAGTTGGTGATGGACAGGGAGGCCTGGCGTGCTGCGATTCATGGGGTTGCAAAGAGTCGGACACAACTGAGCGACTGATCTGAATCTGATCTGAATTATACCCCATTCGCACCTATGGATAGATCAACCCAACAGAAATTTAGCAAGGAAACACAAGCTTTAAATGATACAATGGACCAGTTAGACCTAATTGATATCTACATGGCATTTCACCAAAATCCAATGAATTTCACCTTTATCTTAAGAGCACATGGAACATTCTCCAGGAAAGATCACATCCTGGGCCATAAATCGAGCCTTGGTAAATTTTTAAAAATTAAAATAAATTCAACCATCTTTTAAGCATCTTTTCTGATCACAAAGCTTTAAGGTTAGATGTCAACTACAGGAAAAAAAAAAAACTATTAAAAATACAAACATACAGAGGCTAAACAACACACTTCCGAATAACCAAGAGATCATGGAACAAATCAAAAAGGAAACCAAAATATGCATCAGATCAGATCAGATCAGATCAGACCAGTCGCTCAGTCGTGTCTGACTTTTTGCGACCCCATGAATCGCAGCATGCCAAGGCCTCCCTGTCCATCACCAACTCCCGGAGTTCACTGAGACTCACGTCCATCGAAAATGAAAACATGACAACATAAAACCTATGTGATTCAGTAAAAGCAGGGCTAGGAGGGAGAATCATAGCAATACAAGCTTACTTCAAGAAACAAGAAAAATACCAAATAAACAACCTAACTTTACACCTAAAGCAGCTAGAAAAATAACAGAAAAACACCAAAGTTAGTAGAAGGAAACTCATCATAAAAATCAGAGCAGATATAAACGAAGCAGACAATAGGAAAAATCAACAAAACTAAAAGATGGTTCTATAAGAAGATAAATAAAATAGACAAACCATTAGCCGACTCATGAAGAATAAAAGTGAGAAGAATCAAATCAATAAAATTAGAAAAGAAAATGGAGAAATCACAGCAGATAACAGAAATACAAAAAAAAAAAAATCATAAGAGACTACTATGAGCAACTATATGCCAATAAACCAGACAACTTGGAGAAATGGACAAATTCTTAGAAAAGTATAACCTTCCAAAACTGAACCAGGAAGAAATAGAGAATCTTAACAGACCCATCATAAGAATGGATATCGAAACTGTAATCAAAAATCTTCCAACGAACAAAAGTCCAGGACCACATGGCTTCACAGGTGAATTCTACCAAAAATTTAGAGAAGAGCTAACACCTATCCTACTCAACACAACAAATGAAACCCAGGGGCAGTGTAGCTAAGGAAGAAAACCCAAAACCTTCCCACCAGCTGTACAAGCTGCAGATTAAACCCACACAATCAACTAGGCAGATTCTGTGTCTATGGAATATATAAAAGGTCATTGAGAGCTTACACAAAAGAAAATGCACTAGTACTGATATATGTAGACATTGGAGGCAAGAACACATAGGAGAACCAGATTAGAATTTGCGCTGCCCCCACAGCAGGCCCAGAGATCAGCACAGTGTTGGGGGCATCCTCGGGAGGTGAGATGGACTGTGACTCCCAGCGTGGGAAAGGACTCTGACAGCAGTGACTCAAGAAAAACATTTATTATTCTTATGTTTTGACTTGCTCTGTAGATTATTTGTAGACCAGAGATAAAATTGCCAATACCCATTGGATCATCAAAAAAGCAATCAGTTCAGTTCAGTTGCTCAGTCGTGTCCAACTCTTTGTGACCCCATGAATAACAGCACACCAGGCCTCCCTGTCCATCATCAACTACCAGAGTTCACTCAAACTCATGTCCATCGAGTCAGTGATGCCATCCAGCCATCTCATCCTCTGTCGTACCCTTCTCCTCCTGCCCCCAATCCCTCCCACCTCAGAGTCTTTTCCAATGAGTCAACTCTTCGCATGAGGTGGCCAAAGTATTGGAGTTTCAGCTTCAACATCAGTCCTTCCAATGAACACACAGGCCTGATCTCCTTTAGGATGGACTGGTTGGATCTCCTTGCAGTCCAAGGGACTCTCAAGAGTCTTCTCCAACACCACAGTTCAAAAGTATCAATTCTTTGGCACTCAGCTTTCTTCACAGTCCAACTCTTACATCCATACATGATTACTGGAAAAACCATAGCCTTGACTAGACGGACCTTTGTTGGCAAAGTAATATCTCTTTTTATAAATATGCTATCTAGGTTGGTCATAACTTTCCTTCCAAGGTGTAAGTGTCTTTTAATTTCATGGCTGCTATCACCATCTGCAGCGATTTTGGAGCCCCCCAAAATAAAGTCTGACACTGTTTACACTGTTTCCCCATCTATTTCCCATGAAGTGATGGGACCAGATGCCATGGTCTTCTTTTTCTGAATGTTGAGTGTTAAGCCAACTTTTTCACTCTCCTCTTTCACTTTCAAGAGGCTTTTTAGTTCCTCTTCACATTCTGCCATAAGGGTGGTGTCATCTGCATATCTGAGGTTATTGATATTTCTCCCAGCAATCTTGATTCCAGCTTGTGCTTCTTCCAGCCCAGCGTTTCTCATGATATACCCTACATATAAGTTAAATAAGCAGGGTGACAATATACAGCTTTGACGTACTCCTTTTCCTATTTGGAACCAGTCTGTTGTTCTGCCGGGGTCCAGCCCCAGCAGGATGCAGGGGTACCCTCAAGATGACGGCCTAGACAATAAGGATAGCAAAGCGGAGACATCAGAGGCTTGATCTTCCTTGATTAACACAGAAAGCCAATAAAGCTCCTGTGTTCCAAGGAGTCATCCTGAAAGAAGAACAGAGAGAGAAAAGGAGGAAAAGGAAAAAAAGAATGACACGGGCAGACCAAGCTTTGGTGGGCGAGGCCCAAAACTTTACTTTCAAAAGGAACTTTTATACCTTGAGTTGTACATAGAGGGAAATGAAAGATGCAAAGTCATACAGAGTCAGCCCAAACATTACATCTGTTTTGTCTTTATTGAAACCAGGATTTTTTCTGCATACCTTTCCCATAAACAATGCTGTGCACAATATCTTCTGGCCTTGGAGGCCTGTGGACATTTTATGACCCTTTTTTGATAAAGGCTGCTCAACCAGAAAACTTAGTTCCCTTGAAGTGTTTTTTCTTTATTTTTCCCAGCCTCAGAAAGTACTAAACAGAGTTACATTCTCACAGAGCAAAGGTACAGTGGGTCACAACAAAGAAAGAACCAATTAGCTCAAAGGTCTGATGTGGTTAATTCCAAGGCTGCTACTTGTTTTTCTTACATTCCAACTATGTTAACTAATGCACTCCCAGGTGTACAATGGATAAGGGATATGGGAACTTGGCAGCAAGCATTGGCCCAATAATGAAGCCCTTCACCAGTACTATGTATTCTAATAATTCTTCATCCCTTAAAGGACTCTATGCTCGTTAGGACTTTTAGAATGTTTTGGCTTCCCGTGCCTTTCAAGGTTGGGGACTTTTGAACAATCATGTATGTTAATTGCAAGAATATGGATAAACCTGTCAGGCAAGCTAGAAAGCCATCAGAGGGGTTTGAATTGAAACACTCCTATCATGCCCATTAACTAAAGCCCTAAGTTGACTTTTTCCAGAGAAAGATGGTCGGGGATAGCCCCCTGTTAATGTCAGAAAAGTTGGTGAAAGGCACAAAATAGCAAGACAGACAGATTCTGGTTTGGGGGTAGATGCTCGAGCAGATTCAGGGGGGGGCCCTTGAAGCCTGATCCGCCTTTGCCTGTCAGGTCTCTTCCGCATGACCTTTGTCATGGGTTGGATCTCCCGTGGTGGCTCCTGGCAATGTTCCATGTCCAGTTCTAACTGTTGCTTCCTGACCTGCATATAGGTTTCTCAAGAAGGAGGTCAGGTGGTCTGGTATTCCCATGTCTTGAAGAATTTTCCAGTTTATTGTGATCCACACAGTCAAAGGCTTTGGCATAGTCAATAAAGCAGAAATAGATGTTTTTCTGGAACTCTCTTGCTTTTTTGATGATCCAGCAGATGTTGGCAATCTGATCTCTAGTTCCTCTGCCTTTTCTAAAACCAGCTTGAACATCTGGAAGCAATAGAGTTCCAGAAAAATATCTATTTCTGCTTTATTGACTATGCCAGAGCCTTTGACTCTGTGGACCACAACAAATTGGAAAATTCTGAAAGAGATGGGAATACCAGACCACCTGACCTGCCTCTTGAGAAATCTATATGCAGATCAGGAAGCAACAGTTAGACCTGGACATGGAACAACAGACTGGTTTCACATCAGGTAAGGATTACATCAAGGTTGTATAGTGTCACCCTGCTTATTTAACTTATATGCAGAGTACATAATGAGAAATGCTGGATTGGATGAAGCACAAGCTGGAATCAAGATTGCTGGGAGAAATATCTATAACCTCAGATATGCAAATGACACCACCCTTATGGCAGAAAGTGAAGAGGAACTAAAAAGCTTGATGAAAGTGAAAGAGGAGAGTGAAAAAGTTGGCTTAACACTCAATATTAAGAAAACGAAGATCATGGCATCTGGTCCCATCACTTCATGGCAGACAGATGGGAAACAGTGGAAACAGTGGCAGATTTTATTTTTGGGGGCTCCAAAATCACTGTAGATGGTGACTGCAGCCATGAAATTAAAAGATGCTTGTTCTTTGGAAGAAAAGCTGTGACAAACCTACACAGCTTATGAGAGGGTTATCCTACTCCTTCACGACTCCCTCCCCAGAGCAAGTCTCCATCTCTAAATCTTTTGTCTCTGTTTTCATCTTTTATATTTTGTCCTACCTCCTTTAGAAGAGATTGGGCTGCCTTTCTCAGTGCCTGGTGTCCTCTGCCAGCGTTCTAAAGTTGTTTTGTGGGAGTTGCTCAACATTCAACTGATCTTTAGATGAATTTGTAGGGGAGAAAGTGATCTCCCCATCCTATTCTTAAGTCATCTCGGGACCACCCCCTCAACATGACATATTATATAGGGTTGAATACAGATAGCAGGATGGGAAATTAATGAGAAAAAAGTTTTTTAATTGTGTTCAAAATTTTGAATCGTGTATACATTCTACATTGCAGTTTGTGAAAATAAAACATGCAATAGATTTTAAATTTCTTGTAGACTTCTAAGAGCTCTTACCCATTTTAGGGTTCTGTAACCTGGTTGTCTGACCCTCTGCTCAGGTATATACAGGAGATTTGAACTTAATTCTCTATCTGGCATCAGCCAAAGTTAAACTTGAGAAAAAGGTGAGAGATGTGGGTCAAAGAGAAAAAGGGAATTCTCATCTGGACAGAGCAGATGCGGAAGCCAAAGAACTTTCTAAGGTTCAAAGCTCTGAAAGAGGGATTGGAAAACAAAAATGGGGCCAAATCGAAAGTGTTTGTTATCAATAGAGACTAGGCAAAAATCAAGCCTGGAGAGACTTGAAGAAGTGACAGAACACTAAGTGAGTTCAAGGAAAATAGGGAACACATCTGACTTTCTTGCTATTGTACCTTCAAGCCTACTACACTGATAACACACATTAGGAACTCAGTTAAATTAATAAATGAGATACTCATGGTTGAGCCTAAGAAGGAATGTTTAGGGCCAAGTCAAAGCTAAACTGTATATTAGGCAAAGTTTTACTTTGTCCCATCAATTCCCTCTGTCAAGGAAGATTTGTATACTTTTCAGATTTAAAATTTTAGCTGTAATTGTAGAATGTAAGGCTGTAGTAGCATGTCAGAGAATTAGGAAAAGATGGTTTCTGCTGAAAGCAAACAAGACAAAAGAGAGGAGACAAAGGACATTTACTGAACATTTCCCACTGTCAAGTATGTCACGTGTGTTATTTAATTCTTACAACAACATGTTGTAGGAGGTATAACTATTAACTGTTTTGTCAATAAAATACCTGGGGCACAGAATGTTTAAGTAATTTACTCAAGCTTATACAGCTTTTAAACCACTCTATGGTGGAACAAAGATACAAACCCAAACCTGCTTGACTTAGAGTTGGGTTCTCAGTCTCTACCTTAGTATATTTCCAGGCCTGCTTACTGATAAGAATTATTTGCAGTGCTTGTAAAAGCTATGAGTTCCTAGGATCCAAATCTAGAACTTACTAAATGAAAATCTCTAAGAATAAGGTCCTGGATTGGGTATTTTCCCCCCTATGGAAGCATTTATTTCAATTATAGAAAAATAACACTATTTCAAATGCAAGATAACTAAGATGTATATTTTTGCCTTATATACACATATTCAAATGTCACATGTGGTTTTTAAGATATTCTTTTTTATTATTTTTATACTTTTATTTATTTTACTTGGAGGCTAATTACAATATTGTGGTGGTTTTTGCCATACATTGACATGAATCAGCCACAGGTGTACATGTGTCCCCTATCCTGAACCCCCCTCCCGCCTCCCTTCCCATCCCATCCCTTTAGGTTGTCCCAGTGCACCGGCTTTGAGTGCCCTTTTCATGTGTCGAACTTGGACTGTTCATCTATTTCAAATATCGTAATATACATGTTTCAATGCTATTCTCTCAAATCATCCCACCCTCCCCTTTTCCCACAGAGTTCAAAAGTTGTTTCTTTATATCTGTCTCTTTGCTGTCTCGTGTATAGGGTTGTCGTTACCATCTTTCTAAATTCCATGTATATGTGTCAATATACTATATTGGTGTTTTTCTTTCTGACTTACTTCACTCTGTATAATGGGCTCCAGTTTTCATCCACCTCATTAGAACTGATTCAAATGTATTCTTCTTAATGGCGAAGTAATATTCCATTGGGTATAAGTACCACAGTTTTCTTATCCATTCGTCTACCGATAGATATCTAAGTTGCTTTTCTGTCCTAGCTATTGTAAACAGTGCTGCAATGAACATTGGTGTACAAGAGTCTCTTTCGATTCTGGTTTCCTCGGTGTGGATGCCCAGCAGTGGGATTGCTGGGTCATATGGCAGTTCTATTTCCAGATTTTTATGGAATCTCCACACTGTTCTCCATAGTGGCTGTACTAGTTTGCATTCCCACCAACAGAGTTAGAGGGTTCCCTTTTCTCCACACCCTCTCCAGTATTTATTGTTTGTAGACTTTTTGATAGCAGCCATTCTGACTGGCGTGAGATGATACCTTATTGTGGTTTTGATTTGCATTTCTCTAATAATAAGTGATATTGAGCATCTTTTCATGTGTTTGTTAGCCATCTGTATGTCTTCTTTGGAGAAATGTCTGTTTAGTTCTTTGGCCCACTTTTTGATTGGGTTATTTATTTTTCTAGTACTGAGCAGCTTGAGCTGCTTGCATATTTTAGGGATTAATTCTTTGTCAGTTGTTTCATTTGCTATTATTTTCTCCCATTCTGAAGACTGCCTTTTTACCTTGCTTATAGTTTCTTCGTTGTCCAAAAGCTTTTAAGTTTAATTAGGTCCCATTTGTTTATTTTTGCTTTATTTCCATTACTCTGGGAGATGGGTCATAGAGGATCTTGCTGTGATTTATGTTAGAGAGTGTTTTGCCTGTGTCTTCTTCCAGGAGTTTTATAGTTCTGATCCTACATTTAGATTTTTAATCCACTTTGAGTTTATTTCTGTGTATGGTGTTCGGAGAAGGCAATGGCACCCCACTCCAGTACTTTTGCCTGGAAAATCCCATGGACGGAGGAGCCTGGTAGGCTGCAGTCCATGGGGTCGCTGAGTCGGACACGACTGAGCAACTTCACTTTCACTTTTCACTTTCATGCATTGGAGAAGGAAATGGCAACCCACTCCAGTGTTCTTGCCTGGAGAATCCCAGGGATGGGGGAGCCTGGTGGGCTACCGTCTATGGGGTTGCACAGAGTCGGACACAACTGAAGCGACTTAGCAGCAGCAGCATGGTGTTAGAAAGTGTTCTAGTTTACAGGTGACTGACCAGTTTTCCCAGCACCTCTTATTAAAAACATTGTCTTTTCTCCATTGTGTATTTTTGCCTCCTTTGTCAAAGATAAGGTGTTCATAGGTGCGTGGATTTATCTCTGTGCTTTCTATTTTGATCCGTTGCTCTATATTTCTATCTTTGTGCCAGCACCATACTGTATTGATGACTGTAACTTTGTGGTATAGTCTGAAGTCAGGAAGGTCGATTCCTCCAGTTCCATTCTTCTTTCTCAAGATTGCTTTGGCCATTCGAGGTTTTTTTTTGTATTTCCATACAATTTGTGAAATTATTTGTTCTAGTTTTTTGAAAAATACCATTGGTAGCTTGATGAGGATTGAGTTAAATCTATAGATTTCTTTGGGTTGTATACTCATTTTTCACTATATTGATTCTTCTGATCCATGAACATGGTATATTTTTCCATCCATTTGTGTCATTTTTTATTTCGTTCATCAGTGTTTTATAGCTTCCTATACATAGATTTTTGTTTCTTTAGGTAGATTTATTCCTAAGTATTTTATTCTTTTTGTTGCAATGGTGAATGGAATTGTTTCCTTAATTTCTCTTTCTGTTTTCTCACTGTTAGTGTATAGGAATGCAAAGGATTTCTGTGTATTAATTTAATATCCTGCAACTTTGCTATATTCGTTGATTAGCTCTAGTAATTTTCAAGTGGTGTCTTTAGTGTTTTCTATGTAGAGGATCATGTCATCTGCAGTTTTACTTCTTCTTTTCCAATCTGGAGTCCTTTTATTTCTTTTTCTTCTCTGATTGCTGTGGCTAAAGCATTCAAAGCTGTGTTGAATAGTAGTGGTGAGAGTGGGCACCTTTGTCTTGTTCCTGACTTTAGGGGAAATGCTTTCCATGTTTCACCATTGAGGATAATATTGGCTATGTGTTTATCACATATGGCTCTTATTATGTTGAGGTATGTTCCTTCTATGTCTGTTTTCTGGAGAGTTTTTAATCATAAATGGTGTTGAATTTTGTCAAAGTCTTTCTCTGCATCTATTGAGATAATCATATGGTTTTTATATTTCAATTTATTAATGTGCTGTATAACATTGATTGATTTGCTAATATTGAAGAATCCTTGCATCCCTGGGATAAAGCCCACTTGGTCATGATATATGATCTTTTTAATATGTTGTTGGATTCTGTTTGCTAGAATTTTGTTGAGGATTTTTGCATCTATATTCATCAGTGATACTGGCTTGTAGTTTTCTTTTTTTATGGCATCTTTGTCTGCTCTTGGTATTAGGGTGATGGTGGCTTCATAAAATGAGTTTGGGAGTTTACCTTCCACTACAATTTTCTGGGAGAGTTTGAGTAGGATAGGTGTTAGCTCTTCTCTAAATTTGGTTTCAAGATATTCTCAAATTAACAACAATCAATTTAGAATCAAGGTAGTATCTGTGAATAGAAGAGATGTATTAAGGCTATATATAGGGAAATGGGAAAATACAAGGTGATCTCATGCAGTGATTCTCAAATTTAGTGTGCATTACAATCATCTGGACAGTGGAAAAAGTACCTTTAAGGGACTGAAGGCAAATCACCAGATTAAGTAAACCCTTGGTCTCAGAATAAATATCTGACTGACTAAAGATACAAACTTTGTTTCACAGGGAAGAACAAAGACAAGATACATCATGATATATGAAATCAGTCATTTAAGAGAAGTGTGACTTCTCTAAGTCTCAGATTCAGGAATAATGATACTACTCTCAAGACTTTTTCTACAGATTAGGTCAGATAGTGTGCAGTAAGTGCTTCCCTAATTCATAATACACCACTACTATCATTATTTCATCACCATCATCATTACTATTGGATACAGAGGACATTCTCCCCTACCCCCACTCCCAGTTCCAAATAGCTATTATCTATTTTAAAAATCAAATGACCACTTGCTGAGTTCCAGTTCATTGACTACTGGCACCATTTTTAAACTGGCAGCATTCTTACTAGCTTCAACCAAGTATATTAAGATTTCAGTACATGGTTGAAATGATAGTTTTTGTCTAAACTACTGGCTTAGTCAATGGAGTCACAGAAGAAAGCATAAAGCTTACAAAAATGTGTGCCGTTTCTAAAGCACCGATAACTAGATGAGTGAACTGCTTTGGAAAGTAACCCACTTTAGACAACCTCTGATGTTGCTTACATTGTTTTCTGACTCTCACATTATCTATAGATGGAAACAAAGGAATAAAACATCTATAATCTTCATCACTTCCTATAGTCAATATACTATACAGTACTGTTTCATAGTTAAAGTTTTGGGCCATTTAAGTAATTCCCACATAAATATCTGTGGTTTTAACATTCTGAAACTGAAACAAAGCTAAAGAGGTGCTCAGCCAGGCTAAGACAGGGTTCCTCAACTTCAGCAACATTGCTATTTAGGGTTTGATCATTCTTTTTTTTTGGGGGGGGGGGGGAGAGTGGAAACTGTCCTGTGCATTGCAGGATGTAGGGCATCCCTAGCTACTACATGCCACGAGGAATGTGGCCAACTTTCCAATTCTGACAACCAAAAAATGTTGCCAGACATTGCCAAATGTCTTTTGGGGGCCAAAGTCACCCCCAGTTGACAACTACTGAGCTAGAATTTTACACAGACATAATTGTAAACTCTGAGTGCATAGATTATACAAGATTGTGTGTAATTTTACTAAATTAAAGTGTATAGTACAACAATTTCTGCTATATTGTTTATGCTAGGGCACATAGTTTTCATAGAAGACTTAAGCATATATTACCCACAAAGAATTATCTTTTTCGTATTGAAAACACTAACAGGGACAAAACAATACAGTTAATCCCGCAACCATTTTTAAACCTAAACTTATGCTTTACAACCATTTGATAAATGGAGACCTAGATAAATCACTGCAAGTGTCTTTCCTTCTGAATTTGTAGTCTCTTGCTATTTGAAAGTGTTTGTTTTCAATCTGCAGCTTCTTCGATTCAGATTCCAAAAAATGCAGCCTTTTTCCAGTTGTAAGCATTCTCTCTCAGGTTTTAACTTCTCGGTTTCTATATCCTGTGGCTGATGTAGTTCACTTCCCAAAGATGGCTTCTCTGAGTTTACTGTCTGTAACCTCAGCTTCTCTCTTTCAATCTGCAACCGCTCCTTCTCCAGCTGAAGTTGCTCATGCTCCATGTCTAAATGTCACAGTCTCTCTTTCTCAATCTGTAGGCGTTCCTTTTCTACCTGCAGTCTTTCAGCCTCAATATCAAGACTTCGTTTTTCCAATTCTAGTTTCGGGAATGTTTACAAGCAAATGGGGCTCATCATATGCAGACCTAGATGGTGTTGAGTTCAGAGTAAAAAATTCATCAATGTGGGGGAAATCAGGAAGTTCATTTTCCCTCCTGGAATCTGGTATGACTGATGACATTTCTTCTTCCTTCAATCTCAAATTCAGGACTCTGGGGATCTCTTTCTTCTTCTTCTTCCTTGACCTCAGGATCCACCTGCATCCCTGAAATCTGCCACATTTTGCCAATCAAAATTTGTATCACTTCAGAATCCAATCTTTTCATCTCTCTCTTCAGTGAGTCATCTAAATCAGATGTGGGAAGGGGAAACCCTGAACCAACTTGCTTAATGTTCGCCTTCATCTTCTTTCTCTTCAAAGGGCTCGCCAGTCAAGGTAACTTCTTTTCACTTCTGTCCCTGTTCTCTGTTCTCCTTCTCCTACATTCACACACTGTGCAATCTCCTCCCAAGCCATTTGCTTCATCACATTAATTGTTGTATTAAGCTGCTTAGAAAAAATTACTTCCTTCCTTTCTGTAATTTCTTTCAAAAGGGTCTGAGTTTCTTGTACACTGAAATTGCTTTTCCTTTTCAATTGTTTCATTTTCTAACTTAAATGCAGTTTTTACAGTAAGGGAAGATGTGAAAATAATTTGAGGAATGCTACAAAGTACAAAAATCAAGGACAATTCCTTGTTAGTACCTTGTTTAAATCAGTTTTCTATTCATCTAGTAGCACAGGGGGTTGGAGGTTTCCTGCTAGCCTGGCGGCACCTCCCCCTGGATTCAGTATTTTTAATGGAATTACCAGATGACCTTTTTCTTTTTGGAGGAAACTTTAAGGAACACTGCCTGACACATATACTCCTGGGTAGACATCCCATAACAAAAATTATTGGTTAGAGCTTAATATTTAATTTATCAAGGAAAGAAACTTAGATGCTTTAAACTACTAGAATAATTCTCTTTGTGAAAATTCCTAGAAACAAGTGTTCATTAATTTGTGCTTATAAGTGAAACGTGAATTGTATTTAAATGGAAGAATATTGTGGTATACTTCACTCCTTCAGGAATTATCACAAGGTGAACACTATTTGTAAAGGAAACAAACAAACAAAAAAATTACTCATTTGTTGAAAGTTGTTTTTAAAAGTTTTTAAAAACATTCGAAAAGTTTTTTTTGAATTCAACTAATGTTTCATAACATAAAAGGTGGTTAATCTCTAAAAGGAAAAAATTAGGCTAGTTGAATTTTTAAATGAAAAGGCTAGACAAAGGCTTGATTGAAAATGTTAAACTAACTTTGCACCATGTATTTTACTCAAAGTTAGGTAAGGGTAATTAATTTCCAATGGAAAGACTCACTAATTACTACCAGAACAGAATCAGGTTAAACAAGCCCTGAATTTGGAAGAAATGCAAAAATATTTATCCAGTGCAGTGAAATCTAACTCTATAAATACTATGATGATATGTTAAATATTTTAAGAGGTTCCCACATATTTCTTAAGTTTTTCATGAATATTAAGTTTGCTATTTCAGGTTTAGTTTCATTAGGCTTCATAGAAGTCTTCAAAATCACAAAATTTATTAAGTCCAAGGAAACTTAACCTTGGAAACGGGTTTTATAAAAGTAATTAAAATAAATTGCAGTTTTAATTAATGTTTACTAGATAGATTGGTTTAGTGCCACAGTGTCTAAAAAGTCAATATTTTCGTTTCAAAAACTTCAAACCACTTTATAAATATTACTTTGAAACTCCATATTCATAGTGAAGAGTAATTACATTTTAGGATTTTTTTTTTCTCTGAAAAATGTACATATACATATTGGCCGAATAGCTAGTTTTTGACAAAACATATTTGCAACTTACACTGTAACTGAATAAGAGCCTGTAAAACAATATTAAGTAATCCTTAATTACTTAAGTTTAAATGTGTTTTGCAATTTATTTTCTGAGTACAGAGATTAAATTTTGTCTTTGAGGGGGTTTTGTTTTGCAGTGAGGAGTAGGATAAATTCAGGCAGTTCAGAATTTAGGGAAAGAACTTCAAATGCCAATGCATCAGTCTGAGATTATGAACCATTCTATTTAATGACTTAAGAGGAAAACTTGCAAGTACTAAAATGCTGACCAAGAGAGACCTCTAGTTTCAGGGTAGCATCCCCAATAACCTAGTAACAGGCAAATTCCCACCAACATCCTTACATTTTAAATTAACTACGGTGATTAAAGAGAAGGTGAGTCATCATTTGCTGGCAAAGTAAACTACAGAAGATGGAAGCACATGGAGAATTGGAGGTAATAAGGGAAGAAATCTGGAGCAGTAAGGTTGGACCAAGGATTTGATAAGAGAGCCTAAGAAATGAAGAGAAATCAACTAGCATTATGCAAGCATGTGGGATACAACAGTTGATTTTTGAAGGGTTAGGTTTCCATAGATCAACTGTTTCAACCTGAGCAGTATTCTAGAAGAGGGTTTGGAAGTCAAAGTTGTTTAGTAAATCACAACTGATCACATAGGAAAACCAGAAATGAGACGGCAAATGAGCCTGTCCAGAAAGAGGAAAAATTGAACTGGAATTAAGGCAGCATCTGTCCAATGTAAACATCTTAAAATAATGTTATGGTATGATTTAGTCTCTCAGACTCTGGACCTCTTCACTAGTTCACCTGTACATATTAGGTAGGAAGGAGGCTTATACCCTGGCATCTAGCTGATTCTTGTGTTGCTGATATCCGTTGAAGTAGGGTTGGACAGTGCCTGACCTTGGACATTCAGCTAGCTTCTACTGATTTCATTTGTGGCTCATGGACATTTGGTCTGTTCTTAGCTCATGCACAGCCTCAAGGTCTCTCCTCATCTATGATTCATTTCAAATCTAGCTGCATTTTATTCACTCAGCCCAATATGTCCACCTTGAAGTCTATGCTGCTCTGTCCACAGTTACAGAGCCAGTTCTAACAGTAACCCCACCTCCACCACCACTCTCTCAGGAATTCTGAGATTCATCAGAGCCACTCAGGGCATCTGGGGAAGGGGGTGGCAAGAAAATGAGAGCCTTAGAATTCACCTTTTTCTACCTTTTTTATTTCTAGTAACAATAAATACAAACAATATATATTCTTTTCTGAGATACATTTTAATACATTAATAATTATTTATATAATTGAAATGTTTACTACATATTAATATGGTTAACATGGACCTGAAAAAAATGATTTTATTTCTCATACCATATGGTAAATGCCCATATTCTACTAATAGAAAATGAAATAAATCACTTATGTATGCAAAGTTAAGTAGCTTTGCGCACAGTCTCCCCTGTGGGAAGAAGGTCACTGAAGCTATTATGTTCTTGTAGGGGAAATGGGGGTTGTATGTCTACTAACGATACTTTCAGTCATTGTCTTATCTATTACTGTATTTGAAAAGAAACACAGAATTAAATATTATAATTAAAATTCAAGGAGAACAAATAATCCTTAAGCACTAAAAAAATTCAATGAATTACTTTGAAAGTATAATTTCTCTTTCAAGTACCAAATATACATATACAACACAACTATACAACCAACTATACATGTTCTCCAAATGTGGGCAATGTACTATGTAATGCAATTTCATTCTCAAATAAAAAGTATACTTCATTATTAATTTTTCCATATACTAACAAAGATATACAACATATACTAACAAAAAGTTGTATAAATTAGCTTGCCCAGACTTTTTAATATAAGGATATCAAATATTACAAAAAGAATTAACACATACATTGATAACTAAAGTACAATGTGTAGCATTCTTAAATGTAAAATCCTAATGTAAATCAATTTTTTGTACATGGAAATTGCAAAATATGCAGTTAAGTCTAACCCATTCAGAAACAATAAATTTTGCTTCATATATTGGCTTCATAGAATGTTAGATTGTTAGATGCCTTATTAATATGCAAGCACTGTACTAATTGCTAGGTCCAGAAATGATAATACCCCTACTCCTAAGAGTTTCCAATTAAATAAGACAGACATGTAAAGAAGTATTTACACTACAATGTGATACTCAAGAGAATTGTACTCTTAAGTAATTCCGGCAACCTTGTTACCCTTGGAACCAATAGCATAATTTGTTGAACTAGTTAGTGACTGCTTTGGTTTCTATTTTTTGTATATGCTTTAGTCTCTTTTAGAAGTATTATTAAAATTCTCAAAACCATATCTAATGACAAATGATCAAGACATTAAAATCTGGCTTCAGAATTCCTCCCAGAAACTATGTTTGTGATTATGTCGATAGTTGATAGGAGAGATAGCAAAGCTCTAGCTCACACTGGATTTATAAGAGCTGATTAAGGGAATGAAGTGCTTGCTTTATTAGACCATGCAATGCTCATCATGCTCAACACACCAAAAAAGCAATAGAGCTAGGATAGATTTTTCTGAGGCAAATGTACATGTAGAAGGTATGTAACCTTGGCCACTGTGGCAAGTTTTAAAGTGTTAAGCATTTAAACAAGAAGGAAAGTGAAGACTTGATTTTAGAGGAATGGAAGACATGCTATTTCCAATACTTATGGAGACAGCAACCTAAGATCAAGGACTGAAAGTTATTACAGGGAGGCAGAGTTGCTTTCAACCTTAGGAAGAACTTTCTAATAGAACTGTTTAAAAATGGAGGTAGTGAGCTCTTTACCCTGAAAGAACTGAATTAGAATTTGAAAAGAAAATCATCTGTCAAGGGTATTTTAGAATTTAGAGGGGTTTTCTATACAAGGCTGGAAGCTGTATTAGATTTTATCTTCAAGTTTGAATATGAATCTATATTTTAGAAAAGTTATCTCTTGATCAGTGTGTAATACCATGCTGTGATTAAAATCCCTATTGTAATACTATGCTGATTAAAACCCCTATTTATAAATTAAATTTGATTAAGCATCTTAGTGTAGTCAAATATAATTTATAAACAGATTTTTAAAATTAAAGATATCTTTCAAAGCACATAATCTTTAACTAAATTCACTACATATAGCTATGTAGCCACATTTGCAGTGAAATAATTCAGGACAAAATTTTAGGTAATGGTCTTTCAGTTTCTACTCAATGTAAAACAAATGTGCACTTATGGTAAACAGAAGGAGAAATCCCTATTAGCAGCTCACTATAAATGTCAGCACCCTTTACAGAGTTTTTCCGAAGTGATTTTAAAAAAAGAACAAATTTCCTTCAACAAGAATGCTCCTAAAATGATGTAATTTTATGACTCACATCTTATTGAAATCTTGAGTATGCAGACAATAAAATCAAGTTACTCAGAATGCCTAAATGCTAAACAAACTGGAGGAAGCAATTAGTCAAAAGACAGAAAAATATTAAGATCAAAATGTGCAAATAAAATATAGAAATCTTTGGTGTACTCCTGTGTAGGAATTTATTTATTTGGGCTCATTTTCTGCCACATGCCGCAGTTTTTGATATTTAGTCTTATTCCAAATATGGCTTTATAAAGTGGAGTTAATTCTGTTATGCTGAACAGAAATTGGCTTCCTTTTAAACTTTAGCCTTCGTTTTTAGATTGCCCTCAAGAGCTGTCCATTGGAAGGCATTTTTCATTCTTACACCTTCAATTCTAAATATACGGGTTTCCACACATTGGATCCAATTAAACTGAGAATGATGATCCAAAATATATTCAACAATATATTTAACCATTTATTGCTTCCAAATCTCAAAAGGTAAACAGATGTCTCCCTCTATATTTGACTCTGATTTTCAAGTCAGATGCCTTCATTTAGGTACCCTGAACACATACTCAATTGCTCTTCTTGGTATCTGGGGAAAATGGAATCATGTTGCAGGATGTGGTTGCTCTCAAATAATATTCTAGCTTTCAAGAGTAATATATAATGAATACTGTTGTGATAAAGACTGTTTCCCCTCCCCAACCAAAATTGAGTATTATATGAATGCAGTTAATTTGATTATGCAAATATTCTTCATGCTGCTTTTATTTCACAGGCAATAGATGAACAGGTGCTCTACATTATAAATCAAGTTTGAAGATAGTTCTAAAAATGTTCATTAACTTTGATATAAGTGTTGAATTTAATCTTTTTTATGTTTAATAGTGACACGTAACTACTTTCAATTTTAGCAGACACTAGGATACTACAATACTGCAATTTTTTTATGCATGCACAATCCATTTACCAGGACAAATGACAATTTAGAAATGTTATTTAGAATTTTGCTACAAGAATGAAAGCAATCTGGATAATGAGCTTAATTATTTTGTCTCTTACAATGCAGCACTGACTGAAGGATGATAATGAAAGGAAAGGAAACTTTAAAGAAAAAAAAAAAAAAAGAAGGAAGAAGTCATAAAGGGATATTGTTTTCTAATCTTACAGACAGGAAAAATGGCTCCTCCTGGGTAGCAGAATAGACTTGAGAGATCACTGAGACTTGCAAGAGATCAAGAATAGAGGGCCAAGGCAGAAATAATATATGTGGTTCTTGGTGAAGCCAAAGTTATTGCCAAGATCAGAATAATGTGCCTGGGTTCCTTGAGGATTTTGAACACCCAGAACCATTTTTCAATAACCATTTAGTAGATCAAATGCAAGTGTTCCCTTTACCAGATGATGCAAAATTGGAGACTACAAGATTAATTGCTAAGAGAGCCAAGCCCAGCACAGATTGCTATAATGTCAAGGAAAAAGAAGAGTAAGTAAGAGTTTGAGGTTTTATGACTAGACAGACTACTTTTTTTAGTTATAACTGATGAAGAACACTCAGGTACAGATGTAAAGGGATGACAGTAAGTGAAAAACAATCAAGTTTCCTGCAGCAATTGTGGAAACTAAGGCAGAAAGCCTTGTGCATTGAAAAGTGTTTAAAATCAAATGCAGAGGGAGTTACTTATGGCTTGGTAACAAGGATACTTCTAGTAACATCAGGAATCAATGGCCGCAGTTGCTCTGTGACAACCCAGAGGGTTGGGGTATGGAGGGAGGTGGGAGGAAGGCTCTAGAGGAAGGGGAAGTATATATGCCTATAGCTGACTCATGTTGATGTGTGGCAGAAACCATCACCACATCGTAATTATCCTCCAAGTAAAAATAAAATTTAAAAAAATCAATGGCCAGTGAGAAGAATGGTAGAAATCAAGATATAATAATGAAACAAGATCAGGAAGGGATTCTATTTTGCTTTAGTTTCTCCTTTCTGGAAATATTTGTTTATACATGTTTAACAATTTAATCACCCACTGTGTTATGGTCTTTCTTAAGTAACTTGTTTTCAAAGTGCCACATAAAACACAGAGAAAGCCTCCACTGAATTTTATTTCTTACGCACACAACACACATACACACACCCACAGAGAGAGAGAGAGAGAACAGGGCAGAGCCAATAAAGGTAGGTAGGGAGGAAGCCACCAATTCTACACAAGAATTTTTAGGCAACTATCGTCTGATTACGGACAATCCCTGATTTTCAAATCGCATAATTTAGTCTAGCATTCTGTTCTGTTTCGAAAAATATATTTGAAACTTATATGATTACATAAATTTTACATGGTAAAATAAAAGGACCTTCATTTAGGTATATTTCTACTTCTAAAGAATATTTACAACAGATTAACATTTACTACAGTGTGTGGGAAACTTCATTTGATTCCAGAGAAATACAATCTACAGATTACCTGAGATATAAATCAGGTCCTAAAACCTAAAATACCTGTATCATAAAAACTGATTAAAGAAACATATCCTCTTACAAGGCAGAATCATCTTAGCTGAGAACAAGGATGATTCTCTTTCATTGTTTGGGTTAGAGATGATTAAACACCAAATAAGTTGCAAGCTTCACATATCTACTATCAATACCAAAAGCCCAGTCACATTTTTAAATTTAGTAAATAATTCACAATGAATAATGTGCTAAAGAAGAAAACATACACAGCAGTTTACAGCTGGTATACATCATCACAAAAAACTGACATGGTACTAACTGAGATGTTGAAATTTCTTACTGCAACTCAAATTTGGACATGCAAAAGTTTAAGAAATGCCAACAATAGTGGTCCACTTAGCTAGAGGTCAGATTTTCTATATCCTCACTTTACAATGGAATCTGGCAATGATATGGAAAAGTATTTTAGGACTACCATCCCAGAATCCAAGAATGTCACTAAAAGGATTACATGTCAAGATAAAATCAAGTCAGGTATAACTTAAACTGATTAAATAAATCAAGAAAGTTAATTTACTGAGCTTGAGCCAGAAAATAAAATACCTCTAAAAACTGAGACCAACTAACACTGAAAACTAATAAGCAAATTTTAAGACATTTCAGTAACTGCCAACAGCATTACAGTACACTATGCTCTTAATGAAGAGTTGAATCAAAAAATTAAAACATGTTTAGTGTACAGTTTTAGAAGGCTGGGGAAATACACTTCATTTCAGAAAATTTTCTGACTGAAAAATAGTGAAAGAAAAGAAAGGGCTTAAAAATAGCTAACCAATGATCAGAAAAAATAGGAATTCAACTACTCTTATACCTGTAGTAACAAGATAGGTTTCTCACCTCTAATATATTTTATACTTCATATAATATAGTATAAATAAGTCATTTTTACTACCTAAAGAGACTTCTCCCATTTACATTGTACAGTTATGTGAAGTATGATTTGTTTTTCTGTCAGGATAAAGTACTTTAAGAATCAAAACATCAAAGCCTG
>NW_011494927.1:805705-817213 GCF_000754665.1 Bison bison bison | reverse complement strand
TTTTACTTACATATGAAAATACTAATATCCTATTCTCCAAGATTAAATTAAATACAGTTTTTGGTAGAATGTATTGTGTATTTTAAGTTTCTGGGAACTGCTAATTCATATATAGTATACATTCATAGTATTTTTCTAATATGGTATACATTCATAGTAATTCTCTTATAGAAGGTCTATTTTATCTCACTAAGCTGTAAAGACCTTTTTACCAATAATTAAAGTTAATAAATTTACTGCAGGCTTCTAGAACTGCAATTGCTTTAGAATGTCTAATCATACACTACATTTAGAAATGATTAGAAAACCATGGGTCTCTGTATTTATTAAACTGAATCACCTGGCAGTAAAATTCAGTTAAGGCTCTTGGCATTGGTGAAACTTCTTCCCACTCAGACCTGCTGCTGTGGTAGACTTGAACTTCATCTGTGATTTCATCTGGTGCATAATCACCACCTAATATATAAATTTTATCTTCAATTCCAACCGCACCTGCATTGAAGCCTGCACATTCAAAAGATCCTTCACCCTTCCAAACACAAGTATCTGGACAAAAACTATAAACTTTATAAGTGGAAAGGTCACATATATAGAGTGTGCAGTTTACTGGGACAGCTTTAATTAGTGTTGCATGAAAAAACTGCCCGAATTCTGCCACTAGTTCAGACCACTGATCAGTTGTAGCATTGTAGTTGAAAAAGCAATCAAGTGATGGGTTAAAAGCATCTGTAATTTCTACCTCTGATCCAAGAACATAAATTACATTTTGGCATGCACTTGCTTCAGGATAGTATATGCCCCTGGGTAATGGGCTAACAGACACCCATTCTTTGGAAAGAGGATTGTAAGATTCAACATCTAAGAGACTTTTAATGTCCTGAGATCCTCTAGTTTTTCCACCTATGACAAATAATTTATTGAGAGCCATAACTGATGTATGCATGGTTCTTGGTGTTTTCATAGTTGATACCAGGAAAAAATCATTTTTGACTGGACAGTAGCACCAGGTTTGATCAGTGGCATCATGATATGATTCTGCAATATGAAGCCGAACTGTTCTACAACATGGCCCTTTGCAACCACCTGTCAAGAATATTTTCTCCCCATAACTAGACAGACTAGATCCTGGCAAATCAATCAGGTGTGACTGTGGCAGTATCTTCCATGAATCACTTTTAATATTATAGCAAAACGTATATTGAGCTTCTCCATTTTCCTCAGTTTTGTGAACAAATATGTATTTTTCAGTTGTGGATGGTCGAGCATCAGGGAAAAGTCCACCAGAACCTTGCACACACTTAATTGCATCCATGATTATGTCAAAACAGTTTGTGCTTTTGAGTAAACACTCTTCATTGAGTAGACAATCTTGAAGTGTCTCCTCAGATAACTGACATAATCTTACTTTTTTAATTAAATAAGGCAGATGTTTTTGCCTTGATTCTAAGTTATGTTTAGTCCAACTAAGGACAACTTTCAGTACAGTTTCTTCTTCAGGAACATTTAATTCATCTGATTCCAAACACTTTTGCAGTACTCCAAAATTCATCTCTAAGAAATCACTGGATTTAAATAATAAAGAAAAGTGATGTTGTACAAAGTATAAAGCATGGTCAAACAAACGGGCAGAGCCATAGCTATCTGATATAGATAATAATTGTAAACAATTGACAAGATTAATACTTTTTATTAAAAAGTCACTGCAAGCTTTGGATAGGAAGGAAACTTGAAGAAATGATGACAACTGGAAGAACATTTCCACATTATCATCTGTTATCTTTGTTTTTCCAGTATAGGCATAATCAAGAAATGCTTTTACTGCTTTGGAGGACAAATTAGTAATGGTAACACTTCCACCATCTCTTTCTTTCATGTTTACTTCAAACATAGCCCTGCAAAAATGAACACAGAAGAACAAATAAACAGGAATATTTTATTCCAAGATAATTTTCAATATGACCTTAAAGAGGTTTCCTTCACTCTTAGGTTGATATAAAATATATTTACAAAATACATTTTTAAAGCATCCTAATAAATTAATGTCTATAATAGAGACCATATTATTTATCTGTAAAATACACATATTACACAATACCACATTGAAAAATATATAGATTACAGCTAAGCCATAGCAATGAATCCAAAGGCTTTAAAAAGATTCAAATTTTGTGTCTGATTTGATGTTCTTATACATTATTCATAAAATTGGGGTAAAATCTAATGGCTGAATTTATTTACCTATGGATTAATTTAGTATCAACTCTGCAGGTTATAACTAAAATTACTTAAAATACAGGATAAACTTACATATACATTATCCCCACCTGGTAATGTTGATACCACTCTAAGAAACTGGGAACATTTTTGGCTCATTTTAAGCAAAAGTATAAATTATTTGGAAATGTTTAGGCAGGAGACTAAGAATATTTCATGACTGGCTTTGGTAAGAACAATATTGCCATCCATCCTTAATTAACTTTATATCCAGAGTTACTAATTTTTACACTTTAAACAAACCCATTAAGATGGTTTTCAGTAGAACTGCAAATAAAAATTAAGGTTAAAGAGGAAAGGACTACAACAAACAACTAAAGATTGCCAGTTGAACATTCATTAAGACTAAAGATCATCTGACTTTAGGCCTGGTTTAACATTGGTTTGTTTTTGTACCAGTATTGTCCAGGATACCTTTGTGAGCAGTGCCCAAGTACTCTGCAGGCATGCTTAGTTGGTTAGCGTGTTAAGACTCTTTTCAACTGCATGGACTGTAGCCCGCCAGGCTCCTCTGTCCATGGGATTTCCCAGGTAAGAATACTGGGGTGGGTTGCCATTTCTTCTTCAGGGTATCTTCCCAACCCAGGTTTCAAACCCACATCTCCAGCACTGTAGGTGGATTCTTTACCATCTGAGCTATGAGGGAAGCCCCCAAGTAGTACTGGGGGAAAACTAAATTTCATTATTAAAGTCTATTCTAGAGAGTAACTAAAGCTACTAAAGAAACACTAGTGTCCACCTGAAAAATATGAGGAGGCTTCCAAATACAGAACACTCCTTAGGAAAAGGATGATAAAGCCCCTTTCTAATAGGGATATTCAATACTTCTTAATATAATAACAAATAAACATGGTTACAAAAATTTATACATGTTCCACATTGTGCAGGATATTTCAATGTGATCAACTTAGAAACATTAACCTGTGGTGATAATCGTATTAGATTATTAAGACATCTATAGTCAGTTTAAGGTAATAATAAGAGTGTGGCCTCTAGAACAGGGCTGCCTTATTAACTGTGTGACCTTGGGGAGCTAACAACTTAATCGTGCTTCAAATTCTTCTGAAAATGCGGATACTAGTAGTACCTATGCCACAGAGTTATGAGAGGAACAACTAAGTTAACTGATGCAAAATATTAGCTGTTATTGGAGTAGGAAATGGCAACCCAGTCTAGTATTCTTGCCTGAAAAACTCCATGAACAGAGAAGCCTGGTGAGCTACAGCCCATGGGGTTGCATTGCAACTGAGCACATTAGCTGTTACTATCATTTTAAGGAAAAAAAGTTTTCTAAAATCATATGCATTTCTAATTTACCATCAGCTTCCACACTGTCCCTGAGAAGACATGTAATATCATATTTATATACTTCATCCTATTCATCTTTAAAGTATTCAGTTAACTTCCATCTCAAATTTACTGTGTTATCATAAACTGGTTATACAATTTGTGCTTCTTTTTGAATCTTGTCTCCAGGGACTTTACATTTCAATCATAATTTTCGTTTTTCAAAAACATTATAAAGGGCATTTACCATGCACTGTGTACTTTTCTGCTATTTTTAATTTTACATACCCCAGTATTCCTGTAAGTTTATAGCCCAATACTCCAGTGAGTTTTATCATAACACAAAATTATGAATCAGTGGCCTTATCTACAAGAGTGTAAATTATATAGACCTTCTAACTACATTTGTACACATTTTTATGTGAACTATATACTCATTTAGTAAAATATAATATATCATAAAAGATTCAGGTCATTATAAAATTGTCTTTTGTTTTACTTCAGAACAGGTACAAATTTTAAAAAACAGTTTTTAACAGTAATTTTTAAAAATTGAAAACAGATCCCTAAAAAGCTAAGCTGTAGGCATAACTCCAACATAAACAGTAGAGAGGACTGCCAATTCAAATGTCACATGAACTTCTTATTTTGTTAACATGCAAACTTTATAAGGAAATAAAACTGCATGTTCATACCAAATTATTTCCATTTTTTGGCTAGATTTGGAAATAATTTCAGCTAAAAAAAAAGTCAGCTAATAATATTAATAATACTAAATTCAGCTTAATAACAATTTAATTCAACAATAATAACTGAAAGTAGTGGACACTAATCAATTGTTATTTAGTTTCTAGTGTCTGACTCACTGCAACCCCATGGACCATAACCCACAAGGCTCCTCTATCCATGGGATTTCCCAGGCAGGAATACTAGAGTGGGTTGCCATTCCCTTTTCCACGGGATCTTCCTGACCGAGAGATTGAACCTGCCTCTCCTGTATTGGCAGGAGGATTCTTTACCACCAAGACACCAGGGAAGACTGACCTAATCATTGCATATATGTTATTTCATTCAACTCTCACTAATGACTTTATGAGCTAGGTCCTATTTGTCTTATCCTAATTTTTTACAAATAAAGAAACTGAAGCATAAAGAGGCTAAGTTACCTAAGTTCAGTCTAATAAGTGGTGGAGCTGGAATTTAGATTTAGGGCATGTGTATAAAGAGGCCAAATACTTACCTATTATACTGTACTGCTTCCTCTAATGAAGAGGTGATATGAAGGATAAGGGAACAAAAAAAGAGTTCCTTGGAAGAAAAACTGAATTCAAAGGGAAGTGGAAAGAAACTAGTGGAATCTGAAAATGGGAGAGCATAAGGCCAGTTAGGGCCCCAGTGGAGGCTGAAGAATAACTTAGGTTACCTGAGAGAAGAAATGAGAAGAATACCTGAAGACATATAGTCTAGTTAGGCAAAAAGCTAGTAAAAGGTGTAGTTCCCCTTGTCCTCAGTAAACTGTGATGTAGCACTGAGCCACTGCTCTCAAATTCAAAGCAGGAAACCCTAGAGAAACTGGTGTTTAGTGACTTCCACTGGTGGTCGAGTGGATAAGACTCTACGCTTCCAATGCAGGGGGCACGGTCTGATCCCTCATCAGGAAATGAAGATCCCACATGCCACATAGAAGAGTCAAAAAAAAAAAAAAAAAGGTGTTTAGTGAGTAGTAGATATCAATAAACTTGCTGAATGAAGTACAACCTGTAAGATTTAATCTTGAGCAATAAGGGTATGGTTTAATTATATGTTGGTAGTAAAACAAGTTAAATTAAGGATTAAAACCAGTATACGTTAACTTGTATCTAGATGTTTTTGTATCTTATATCTTGCTCTTTTTTTTATCAAGTTTGTTAGAGATTTAAACTCTGCTTACTTAGAATTGCTTCTAAAACTGAACTTAACGCAAAATATTGCACTTAAGATTTAAGTTTATTAAAGTATGACTAGGAGGCCTGAAGGTCAGGATGTCAGCAAGAGAGGTTTACCTGCCTGACAAATAGGTCTCAGAGGTACTATCTTCATACGGTTACCACAATACTAAGGTCATTACCCTTAACTACGAAGAATCAGAAACCCACTGTCATCATAGTGGATTCTAACAGTGTTATGACTAGTGCATTCCTTGTAGGATGATTTACTTGGGGAACAGAATTATACTCAGAATCAAAACAAGTTGAGTGCTCTCCAGAAATGGCTCTGGAAGTACTTCTCCCCACTTTAGGACAATCCAGGCTAAAGAGAAGAGAAACTCTCCGCATTAGAGTACCTCTTCCCTGGACAATCCATGGGATACAACACATGTCCAAAATGTATTTTTTTCTCAGATGCCTCATTTTCTTTGAGCTTGGCTTCCATTTCTGCTCAGTCTATCCTTTTCTCTTTTGCCAAATTATACAGTGCAGGGGACCTCCCAAACAAAACTGACCCCACATCAAAACAATTTTTTTTTCCAGAACAGTAAGGACTAATGTTTAACTTTGGGAAATCCTAGCCTGGGAAGACTTGAGCTTTAAAAAAAGGTATTCTTATATTTTCATATTTAAAAAATCATTAGTTAATCTACGTTCTAAGTATCTCTTTTTAAGTATTAAAGATTACTATTCCATACTCTGTAGGGGAAAAACTCAGTTACAGTCATAAAAACAACTTAATTAGTGGTATCATAAAATCTGAGGGATAGACAGACAAGGTAAAAGTACCTGAAAAAGTCACTGCATGCTGCTAACACACAACGATGACATGGGATTGTTTCATCTTTCATGATTATTTTGAAATCATAAAAGATATTTTGTTCTCGAAAATTCTGTAGTATACTTAAGATTTTCTGTCCATGATCTTCTGACACAAGGAAGTTGTTTTTCTTCTCAGATGGAATTCCATTACATGAGCCTTTTTGATTGAAATTATATGAATTATCCATAGCCACTTCTATCTGTTCTTAGAACTAGAAGGGAAAAAAAAACAAATCACTGATGTAGCAGAGTCTTAATGAATTTTCAGATCTAAAATTCGCCCTCTTAGTGTAAATCACAAAAAAATGCTCACTAAAAACAATTATAATGGTAAATCTTGTCCCACACATTTGTTTTCATGACATTTAACAGTAAATTCCTTTTAAATTTTTATAAATATTGAGCTCACTGAAATAAAAAGTATGTTATTTAGTAATAAAGTTCGAGGCTATATAATTGCATTAAATAGTACAATTACAAGTTGTATTAAAACCTGACATAGAATCTGACTACATGTCTAGTCTTGTTACATGTAAGTGGTATAGCTTTTATAAGCAGGTATCATTTGAGTATCTATCTAACACACCCCTCTCCACTCCCATCCTTTTCCTTCTGGTAGCAAACCAGATGTTAAAATGTTGATATTGAAGCAAAGGTACATGTCTTCTGGGTTACACTTACAACTGGTTGAAAAAGAAAAGGATGTTAAATTAACTGGTTATGGCCTTTAGTAAGGAAGGAAAAGTCAACATTGGTTCAAGCTGTCCTAAAAATTTGAAAGTAGGAAAGCCTTTTAAGTGAGGTCAGAAATCCAAGATAGCTGAAGGCCAGATTAACTGACTTTCCCAAACCACAAATTTAGTTTTGAGCATAAAAGTTTATACCACAAAAAGCAAGAAAGTAGGAAACAGAAAGACAGTAAGATTGGGATCTAGGTGAGTCAGAGAAATAGGAAATCTTGATTCCTTAGCATACTTCTGTTCTGGTTATTTACTGCTTTGCAAATCACCCCAAAACTTAGTGGTTTAAGACAACTTAGTCTCTCACGGTTCTGCAGGGTTAGATGGAGCTTCTTATTTGCAGGCTTTCACATGGTCAGTCAGGTGGCAGCTCTGGCTGAAGGCCTGATCGGGTCAGAGTCAGGTGGCAGCTCACCTGAAGGCCTGATTAACCTGGGTGAGAGGTCCAGTATGATTTCCTCACTCACATCTCCTTCATATGGGATGGACAGCTAGAACAGACAGGGCTCTCTCCCCCTCTTGATCCACTCTCTCCATCAGTTCAGTTCAGTTCAGTCACTCAGTCGTGTCTGACTCATTGCGACCCCATGGATCACAGCACGCCAGGCCTCCCTGTCCATCACCAACTCCTGGAGTTCACTCAAACTCATGTCCATCGAGTAGGTGATGCCATCCAGCCATCTCATCCTCTGTCGTCCCCTTCTCCTCCTGCCCCCAATCCCTCCCAGCATCAGAGTCTTTTTCAATGAGTCAACTCTTCGCAGGAGGTGGCCAAAGCAATACTTCCTCAGAGCATGGCAGTCTCAGGGTAGCTAGACTTCTTACATGGTAGCTGTGTTCCAGAGGAGGAGTTTCAAGCCCAGGTGAAAGCTAGACGCTGGAGAAGTAGTCTGAATTGTCCTACAACATCAATCAAAGCTTCATTCTAAGACTGAGACAATCATCTCTGTGTTATCCAAAATAGTAAGCATGAGCCATGTATACCAATTTACATTTAAACTATTTAAATTTAAATAAAAGTTTAGTTCCTTGGTATAGCCATATTTTAAGTAGTCAGTAGCTATATGTAATATGGTGGTTACTTTTATGTGTCAACTTGATTGGGCCATGGGGGTACCCAGATATTTGGCTAAACATTTTATCTGGGTATGTCTGTGAAGGTGTTTTTGGATGAGACTAACATCTGAATCAGCAGACTGAGGAAAGCAGGTTGCTTTACTTAATGTGAGTGGAACTCACTGAATCCATTAAAGGCCTGCAAAGAACAAAGGGTCCAGTAAGAAAGAATTTTTTCTGTCTGCAAGACTGTCTTTGAGTTGGAGTATCAGACTTCTCCTTCCTTTGGACTAAAACTTGGATTACAACTTTCCTGCTAATTTTACTACTAGGACCAGTTTTCTGATGTTAGGACTGCTTAGTTTCCATAAGCATATAAGCTAACTCTACAGAGTAAATCAATCTATCTTCCCTCCAATTGGCTCTGTTTCTCTGGAGACCACTAATACATGTGGCTAATGATTACTGCAGTGTACTGTATACAGTGTACTGTATACAGGAAATAAGGAATATTTCCATCATCATAGAAAGTTAGTGACTAGCTGATGTACTATAAAATAATGTGCCTGTGTTAAGAGTGTATGTGCACACATGTGCAGGAGGCAGTAATATGATGTAATTTGCAGTAGTATTAGAAAAATAAGTTACCTGCAGTCATTTTGTGAGCAGTGTTCTGAGTAACTATAAGGAGGGAGATATATTAAGAATGAAGGTGGGAGTGAACTTTGTGGAAATGAAAGAATATGTAAATCAAATAGAGATGAAAAAAGGGAAACTTTCAAAAACAGTATCTTTAAGGGTATAAAAAATGGATGCCCCATTCTGCAGATTTAGGTAGAGGATCACGACGTATCATAAATTGAGGATGCCTGTAGTAAACTTCCATTTTCATTTCTGTGCCTGCTACACATGCTTTAATATATTGCCAGTATGCAAAGAGTTTCAAATTGGATGATTACAGGTCTTGGGAAGTAGAATTGCTTCTGATTCTGACAGCATGCCTCACTTTCTGCGTGCCTCACAGATTCGATGTTATTACCAAATGTTGTAAATCTGAATTTAAGAAAATTCCAAAGCAGATGCTTACAAGCTGAAAGGCACAGTAGTGATGAGAAATAGCTCTAGAAAAAAACATATTCAAGGAATGGCTCTAAATGTGAGTGCCAATAGTTATGGTTTTCCTCTAGCCAGGTCAAAGCTTTGTTTCTAGGTTGCTCCTGTTTTCTCTCTGACCCCCATATCTTAGAACCTTGCTGTTGTCATCTAGGAAATAAAGTCTCAAAGGACATCACTGGTTTCAAATTTCAAATATCAAACAAAGCAGATGCAAGACATACAATACGAAGGAACAAATGGTAAATTTGTTCTGCCACTCTCCTTTAGAGAGATGCTACAGGCATCTGATGGAACTTCAGTTGCTGACAAATCATGAAAAAAAATCACAAGAAGGGAGAGAAAGAAAGTCAAGTATCACTCAAATTCATCAACAGCAACCATGTCTATTCTGTGAGACAGTATCTTAAACTGTTTCTCTAATGTAGCACATGGACCACCAAAGGTCCCTGAAACCCTCTCAGGAGTCTGTGAAATTAAAACAATTTTCATACAAACATTAAGTAGTTGCTTTTCTCACTATTCTGACACTTGCACTGATGGTACAAAAGAAATGTGAATGAAATTGCTACCATCAAGGAATACACCTATTTATTCTATTCTTCACCCCAAGCACTCAGAAGAGGGAAAAAGTCAACTTCACTTAAAACTGTCCTTAGTGAAGCGCTAAAAATTCTGGATTTTATAAAAGCTTGCTCCTTAAGGATACATCTTTTTAATTCCATGTGACAAAATGGGAAGCCCACATAGAGCACTTCTGCTACGTGCCCAAGAACTACGCAGTCTTGAGGAAAAGCACAGATGCAGCTACCATTTATACGGAATGTCAAATGACAGACACATTATGGCTATTCTATCTTGCGTATTTGGCAGATATGCTCAAAAGTGAAGGAAGTGAACCTGCCATTTTGAGGAAAAGAACTGAGAATATTTGTTGTCAATAAAATTGAGCTCACAGACAAATAAACACAAAGAATGAAGTGTCATAAAAGGAGAAAGATAATAAAAGGCTTGGGCTCCAAAGAAACGTAAGGCAGAAAACAGTTGTATTAGAGTTCTTCAGAGAAAAAAAAACCAATAGGCTACATATTTGGCTATAAAGCTATTTGTTATATATATAACTACTGATATACATGTGATATCTATGTGGGTTCTGTGTGTATATGTATATTCGTGTATGTAAATATAGTATATATGTATATCAGTTGAGTTGCTCATTCGTGTCTGACTCTTTGCAACCCCATGAATCACAGCACGCCAGGCCTCTCTGCCGATCACCAACTCTCGGAGTTTACCCAAAATCATGTCCATCGAGTCGGTGATGCCATCTAGCCAACTCGTCCTCTGTCATCCCCCTCTCCTCCTGCCTCCAATCCCTCCCAGCATCAGAGTCTTTTCCAATGAGTCAACTCTTCGCATGAGGTGGCCAAAGTATTGGAATTCCAGCTTCAGCATCAGTCCTCCTAATGAACACCCAGGACTGATCTCCTTTAGGATGGACTGGTTGGATTTCCTTGCAGTCCAAGGGACTCTCAAGAGTCTTCACCAACACCACAGTTCAAAAGCATCAATTCTTTTTTTTTTTTTTTATTTTATTTTTAAACTTTACATAATTGTATTAGTTTTGCCAAATATCAAAATGAATCCGCCACAGGTATACATGCGTTCCCCATCCTGAACCCTCCTCCCTCCTCCCTCCCCATACCATCCCTCTGGGTCGTCCCAGTGCACTAGCCCCAAGCATCCAGTATCGTGCATCGAACCTGGACTGGCAACTCGTTTCATACATGATATTTTACATGTTTCAGTGCTATTCTCCCAAATCTCCCCACCCTCTCCCTCTCCCACAGAGTCCATAAGACTGATCTATACATCAGTGTCTCTTTTGCTGTCCTGTACACCGGGTTATTGTTACCATCTTTCTAAATTCCATATATATGCGTTAGTATACTGTATTGGTGTTTTTCCTTCTGGCTTACTTCACTCTGTATCATAGGCTCCAGTTTCATCCACCTCATTAGAACTGATTCAAATGTATTTTTTTTAATGGCTGAGTAATACTCCATTGTGTATATGTACCACAGCTTTCTTATACATTCGTCTGCTGATGGACATCTAGGCTGCTTCCATGTCCTGGCTATTATAAACAGTGCTGCGATGAACACTGGGGTACACGTGTCTCTTTCCCTTCTGGTTTCCTCAGTGTGTATGCCCAGCAGTGGGATTGCTGGGTCATAAGGCAGTTCTAT
>NW_011494927.1:800565-805190 GCF_000754665.1 Bison bison bison | reverse complement strand
GATTAGTTGTTTGTCAGTTCTTCATTTGCTATTATTTTCTCCCATTCTGAAGGCTGCCTTTTCACCTTGCTAATAGTTTCCTTTGATGTGCAGAAGCTTTTAAGGTTAATTAGGTCCCATCTGTTTATTTTTGCTTTTATTTCCAATATTCTGGGAGGTGGGTCATAGAGGATCCTGCTGTGATGAATGTCAGAAAGTGTTTTGCCTATGTTCTCCTGTAGGAGTTTTATACTTCATTTGTAAAATAAAGATAAACTTTATTTATCTAGTTGTGTTGCTGAGATTAAAAAGTAATACATAATTTAGCATTTACTGTGTGCTAAATGAAAGTTAGTGTGTGCATGTGTGCTTACTCACTCAGTTGTGTTCAAGTCTTTGTGACCCAGGGACTGTAACTCACGAGGCTCCTCTGTCCATGGACTTTTCCAGGCAAAAATACTAGAGAAGGTTGCCATTTCCTCCCCCAGGGGATCTTCTTGACCCAGGGATCACACCTGGGTCTCCTGCATTGCAGGTGGATTCTTTACCATATGAGCCACCAGGGAAGCCAGTTTTCTATTAGAAGTCCACTTAAAAGTCAAAAAAATCATTTAAACTATATTAATCAAAATGTTTATAAGGTGATGGGGGGAGGAGAGTAGAAGCAGTTAATAGTTCCTGCTGCTGCTGCTGCTAAGTCACTTCAGTCATGTCCGACTCTGTGAGACCCCGGAGACAGCAGCCTACCAGGGTCCTCTGTCCTTGGGATTCTCCAGGCAAGAACACTGGAGTGGGTTGCCATTTCCTTCTCCAATGCAACAGAGTGAAAAGTGAAAGTGAAGTCACTCAGTCATGTCCGATCTTCACAATCCCATGGACTGTAGCCCACCAGGCTCCTCCATTCATGGGATTTTCCAGGCAAGAGTATTGGAGTGGGGTGCCACTCACTGCATTCTCTAATAATTCCTAGAGCTTAGGGAAAAAAAAGATGTCCTTTTCATTATAGGGGACTGGAATGCAAAAGTAAGAAGTCAAGAAACACCTGTAGTAACAAGCAAATTTGGCCTTGGAATATGGAATGAAGCAGGGCAAAGGCTAATAGAGTTTTGCCAAGAGAACGCACTGGTCAGAGCAAACACCTTCTTCCAACAACACAAGAGAAGACTCTACACAGGGACATCACGAGGTGGTCAACACCGAAATTAGATTGATTATATTCTCTGCAGCCAAAGATGGAGAAGTTCTATAAAGTCAGCAAAAACAAGACCGGGAGCTGACTGTGACTTAGATCATGAAATCCTTATTGCCAAATTCAGACTTAAATTGAAAAAAGCAGGGAAAACCACTAGACCATTCAGGTATGACCTAAATCAAATCCCTTACGACTATAAAGTGGAGGTGAGAAATAGATTTAAGGGACTATATCTGATAGATAAGAGTGCCTGATGAACTATGGACAGAGGTTCGAGACACTGTACAGGAGACAGGGATCAAGACCATCTCCATGGAAAAGAAACGCAAACAAGCAAAATGGCTGTCTGGGGAGGCCTTACAAATAGCTGTGAAAAGAAGAGAAGCGAAAAGCAAAGGAGAAAAGGAAAGATATAAGCATCAGAGTTCCAAAGAATAGCAAGGAAAGATAAGAAAGCCTTCCTCAGTGATCAATGCAAAGAAATAGAGGAAAACAACAGAATGGGAACAACTAGAGATCTCTTCAAGAAAATTAGAGATACCACAGGAACACTTCATGCAAAGATGGGCTCAATAAAGGACAGAAATAGTATAGACCTAACAGAAGCAGAAGATATTAAGAAGAGGTGGCAAGAATACACAGAAGAACTGTACAAAAAGGATCTTCATGACCCAGATAATCACGATGGTGTGATCACTCACCTAGAGCCAGACTTCCTGGAATGTGAAGTCAAGTGGGCCTTATAAAGCATCACTACGAACAAAGCTAGTGGAGGTGATGGAATTCCAGTTGAGCTATTTCAAATCCTGAAAGATGATGCTGTGAAAGTGCTGCACTCAATATGCCAGCACATTTGGAAAACTCAGCAGTGGCCACAGAACTGGAAAAGGTCAGTTTTCATTCCAATCCCAAAGAAAAGCAATGCCAAAAAATGCTCAAATTACAGCACAATTGCACTCATCTCACACGCCAGTAAAGTAATGCTCAAAATTCTCCAAGCCAGGCTTCGGCAATACATGAACCGTGAACTTCCAGATGTTCAAGCTGGTTTTAGAAAAGGCAGAGGAACCAGAGATCAAATTGATAACATCCGCTGGATCACTGAAAAAGCAAGAGAGTTCCAGAAAAACATCTATTTCTGCTTTATTGACTATGCCAAAGCCTTTGACTGTGTGGATCACAATAAACTGTGGGAAATTTGAAAGAGATCGGAATACCAGAGCACCTGACCTGCTTCTTGAGAAACCTATATGCAGGTCAGGAAGCAACAGTTAGAACTGGACATGGAACAACAGATTGGTTCCAAACAGGAAAAGGAGTATGTCAAGACTATATTGTCACCCTGCTTATTTAACTTCTATGCAGAGTACATCATGAGAAACGCTGGGCTGGAAGAAGAACAAACTGGAATCAAGATTGCCGGGAGAAATATCAATAACCTCAGATATGCAGATGACACCACCCTTATGGCAGAAGGTGAAGAGGAACTAAAAAGCGTCTTGATGAAAGTGGAGAGTGAAAAAGTTGGCTTAAAACTCAACATTCGAAGGGGGAGGAGCTAAGATGGCAGAGGAATAGGACGGGGAGAACACTTTCTCCCCCACAAATTCATCAAAAGAACATTTAAACCCCGAGTAAATTCCACAAAACAACTTCTGAAAGCCGGCAGAGGACATCAGGCACCCAGAAAAGGAACCCAAGTCTTCGAAAGGAGGTAGGGAAAAATATAAAAGACAAAAAAAGGGACAAAAGAGGGAGGGACGGAGTTCCGACCCGGGAAGGGAGTCTTAAAAAGAGAGAAGTTTCCAAACACCAGGAAACCTTCTCATTGCGGAATCTGTGCCGAGCCTTGGAAGCACAGAGGGCAACATAACAGGGAGGAAATATAAATAATTAAAACCCGCACATTGCGAGCCCTACGGTAACTCCCCCAGCGGAGAAGCAGCGCAGACGCCTGCATACGCCATTAGCAAGCGGGGGTTGGGCAGGGAGGCGCGGCGCGGGCTGCATCGCAAGAATCTGGCCTGAATACCCCGAGCACTATCTGAGCGAAATAATTTGGGCTAGCAAACCAGACTGTGGGATATCTACCACGCGAAAAGCCAGCCCTAACCTATGACACCGCCAGGCCCGCACACGGAATAAAGGACTGAACAGAGACAGCCCGCGGCAGACCATCCCCCTTCGGTGATAGGCAGCCAGAGCCGGAAGGAGACAATCGCAGCCCCAGAGAGACATTATCTATAAAACTGTAAGCAGGCTTCTTTGCTAACTAAAACTTCTTGGGGGTCTGGGCGGTCAACATCTGCCTGAGAAGGTGTGCCGGTGCACAACTAGATAACCGAGCGGCAGAGAGGCGATAAGTCTCAGCAATCGCGTGCGCAAAACACCTCATCACCTGAGCTGCTCGGATCTGGGAAGGGCACAAAACGCAGGCCCAACTGAGAGTCTGCGCCTCTGAGGACTGCCCGAGTGCCTGAACCTGAGCGGCTTGGACCCGGGAAGTACAGGCAGCCCAGGGTGGGCCAAGGATGGTTTGCGGCGGAGCAACCTAGAGCCTGAGCAGCGTGGGCAGAGAGGCTACACGCGCCGTGAACTAGGGGCAGACCCAGTGTGGCTGAGGCACTGCAAGCACACGCCAGTGTTATTTGTTTGCAGCATCCCTCCCTACCTCCCCTCAGTGCGACTGAACAAGTGAGCTTTTTAAAAAAAAAAAAAAATTTAAGTCCTCTATTATTCCTTTAATTTCCACTTTTATAACCGATTACTTTGCAAAAAAAAAAAAGACCCTATTTTTTTTAAGCAAACTTCATATATATATTTTTTTAATAATTTTTTTGACTTTTTTTTTCTTTTCCCTTCTTTTCTTTAATATTGTATTTTTGAAATTCCAAACTCTACTCTAGATTTTTAATTTTAGCTTTTTAGTATTTGTTATCAATTTTGTACCTATAGTTTTTTTTTTCTTTTTGTTTTTATATAATTTCTGTGACCCTTTTTAATTTTATCTTTTTCTCTGTTGCTTTCTCTTCTTCTTTTAAATAGCATTGTATATCTGAAATTCCAAACTCTATTCTAGATTTTTAATTTATGCTTTTTGGTATTTGTTATCAATTTTGTACCTGTATTTTTTTTTTAATAATTTATGCGACCTTGTTTGTTTGTTTTTTTCTCTCTTTCTTTTTCTCGTTCTTTTTTTAACATTGTATTTTTGAAATTCCAAACTCTACTCTAGATTTTTAACTTTTGCTTCTTGGTATTAGTTATCAATTCTGTACCTATACTTTCTGTATAATTTTTGCAACCTTGTTTGTTTTTGTTTCTTCGTTTTTTCTCTTTCTTTTCCTTCTTCTTTTCTTTAACATCGTGTTTTTGAAATTCCAAACTCTACTCTAGATTTAAAATTTTTGCTTTTACGTATTTGTTACCAATTTTGTACCTTTAAGAACCCAAT
>NW_011494927.1:798646-800110 GCF_000754665.1 Bison bison bison | reverse complement strand
TGACTGCTCTCTCTCCCTTTGGACTCTCCTTTTTCTCCACTAGGTCGCCTGTGTCTCCTCCCTAACCCCTCTCTACTCTACCCAACTCTGTGAATTTCTGTGTGTTCCAGACGGTGGAGAACACTTAGGGAACTGATTACTGGCTGGATCTGTCTCCCTCCTTTTCATTCCCCTCATTTATCCTCCTGGCCACCTCTGCCACCTTCTTCCTCCTTCTCTTCTCTGTATAACTCTGTGAACAACTCTGAGCGGTCCAGTTGTGGAGTGCACATAAGGAAGAGATTACTGAATAGCCCACTCTCTCCTCTATTGACTCCCACCTCATCTCATTCGGGTCACCTCTAACTCCCTCCTCACTCTTCTCTTCTCCATATAACGCTGTAAACCTCTCTGGGCGAAACAAGTTTCAGGGCAAGACATACCAAGCAAATTCTCCAGCAGCGAGGAACACAGCCCTGAGCTCCAAGATACAGGCAGCCCAAAGTCACCCCAAAACCATAGACACCCCATAACTCATTACTGGACATTTCATTGCACTCCAGAGAGAAGAAATACAGCTCCACTCACCAGAACACCGACACAAGCTTCCCTAACCAAGAAACCTTGACAAGCCACCTGTACAAACCCACACAGAACGAGGAAACGCCACAATAAAGAGAACTCCACAAACTGCCAGAATACAGAAAGGACACCCCAAGCTCAGCAATTTAAACAAGATGAAGAGACAGAGGAATACCCAGCAGACAAAGGAACAGGATAAAAGCCCATCAAACCAAACAAAAGAGGAAGAGATAGGGAATCTACCTGATAAAGAATTCCGAATAATGATAGTGAAATTGATCCAAAATCTTGAAATCAAAATGGAATCACAGATAAATAGATTGGAGACAAAGATTGAGAAGATGGAAGAAAGGTTTAACAAGGACCTAGAAGAAATAAAAGACAGTCAATATAAAATGAATAATGCAATAAATGAAATTAAAAACACTCTGGAGGCAACAAATAGAATAACAGAGGCAGAAGACAGGATTAGTGAATTAGAAGATAGAATGGTAGAAATAAATGAATCAGAGAGGATAAAAGAAAAACGAATTAAAAGAAATGAGGACAATCTCAGAGACCTCCAGGACAATATTAAACACTACAACATTCAGATCATAGGGGTCCCAGAAGAAGAAGACAAAAAGAAAGACCATGAGAAAATACTTGAGGAGATAATAGTTGAAAACTTCCCTAAAACGGGGAAGGAAATATTCACCCAAGTCCAAGAAACCCAGAGAGTCCCAAACAGGATAAACCCAAGGCGAAACACCCCAAGACACATATTAATCAAATTAACAAAGATCAAACACAAAGAACAAATATTAAAAGCAGCAAGGGAAAAACAACAAATAACACACAAGGGAATTCCCATTAGGATAACAGCTGATCTTTCAATAGAAACTCTTCAAGCCAGGAGGGAAT
>NW_011494927.1:797113-798546 GCF_000754665.1 Bison bison bison | reverse complement strand
AAGGGAAAAACAACAAATAACACACAAGGGAATTCCCATTAGGATAACAGCTGATCTTTCAATAGAAACTCTTCAAGCCAGGAGGGAATGGCAAGACATACTTAAAGTGATGAAAGAAAATAACCTACAGCCCAGATTATTGTACCCAGCAAGGATCTCATTCAAATATGAAAGAGAAATCAAAAGCTTCTCAGACAAGCAAAAGCTGAGAGAATTCAGCACCACCAAACCAGCTCTCCAACAAATACTAAAGGATATTCTCTAGACAGGAAACACAAAAACAGTGTATAAACTCGAACCCAAAACAATAAAGTAAATGGCAACGGGATCATACTTATTAGTAATTAACTTAAATGTAAATGGGTTGAATGCCCCAACCAAAAGACAAAGACTGGCTGAATGGATACAAAAACAAGACCCCTACATATGTTGTCTACAACAGACCCACATCAAAACAGGGGACACATACAGAATGAAAGTGAAGGGCTGGAAAAAGATTTTCCATGCAAATAGGGACCAAAAGAAAGCAGGAGTAGCAACACTTATATCAGATAAAACAGACTTTAAAACAAAGGCTGTGAAAAGAGACAAAGATGGTCACTACCTAATGATCAAAGGATCAATCCAAGAAGAAGATATAACAATTATAAATATATATGCACCCAACATGGGAGCGCTACAATATGTAAGACAAATGCTAACAAGTATGAAAGGAGAAATTAACAATAACACAATAATAGTGGGAGACTTTAATACCCCACTCACACCTATGGATAGATCAACTAAACAGAAAATTAACAAGGAAACACAAACGTTAAACGATACAATAGACCAGTTAGACCTAATTGATATCTATAGTACATTTCATACCAAAACAATGAATTTCACCTTTTTCTCAAGTGCACATGGAACCTTCTCCAGGATAGATCACATCCTGGGCCATAAATCTAGCCTTGGTAAATTCAAAAAAAAAATAGAAATCATTCCAAGCATCTTTTCTGACCACAATACAGTAAGATTAGATCTCAATTACAGGAGAAAAACTATTAAAAATTCCAACATATGGAGGCTGAACAACACGCTGCTGAATAACCAACAAATCACAGAAGAAATCAAAAAAGAAATAAAAATTTGCATAGAAACTAATGAAAATGAAAACACAACAACTCAAAACCTGTGGGACACTTTAAAAGCAGTCCTAAGGGGAAAGTTCATAGCAATACAGGCATACCTAAAGAAACAAGAAAAAAGTCAAATAAATAACCTAACCCTACACCTAAAGCAACTAGAAAAGGAAGAAATGAAGAACCCCAGGGTTAGTAGAAGGAAAGAAATCTTAAAAATTAGGGCAGAAATAAATGCAAAAGAAACAAAAGAGACCATAGCAAAAATCAACAAAGCCAAAAGCTGGTTGTTTGAAAGGACAAATAAAA
>NW_011494927.1:795913-797013 GCF_000754665.1 Bison bison bison | reverse complement strand
CAAACCCACAGCAAACATTAGCCTCAATGGTGAAAAATTGAAAGCATTTCCTCTAAAGTCAGGAACAAGACAAGGGTGCCCACTTTCACCATTACTATTCAACATAGTTTTGGAAGTTTTGGCCACAGCAATCAGAGCAGAAAAAGAAATAAAAGGAATCCAAATTGGAAAAGAAGAAGTAAAACTCTCATTGTTTGCAGATGACATGATCCTTTACATAGAAAACCCTAAAGACTCCACCAGAAAATTACTGCAAATAATCAATGATTATAGTAAAGTTGCAGGATATAAAATCAACACACAGAAATCCCTTGCATTCCTATACACTAATAATGAGAAAACAGAAAGAGAAATTAAGGAAACAATTCCATTCACCATTGCAACGGAAAGAATAAAATACTTAGGAATATATCTACCTAAAGAAACTAAAGACCTATATATAGAAAACTATAAAACACTGGTGAACGACATCAAAGAGGACACTAATAGATGGACAAATATACCATGTTCATGGATTGGAAGAATCAATATAGTGAAAATGAGTATACTACCCAAAGCAATTTATAGATTCAATGCAATCCCTATCAAGCTACCAACGGTATTCTTCACAGAGCTAGAACAAATAATTTCACAATTTGTATGGAAATACAAAAAACCACGAATAGCCAAAGCTATCTTGAGAAAGAAGAATGGAACTGGAGGAATCAACCTACCTGACTTCAGACTCTCTTACAAAGCCACAGTTATCAAGACAGTATGGTACTGGCACAAAGACAGAAATACTGATCAGAAGGAACAAAACAGAAAGCCCAGAGATAAATCCACGCACATATGGACACCTTATCTTTGACAAAGGAGGCAAGAATATACAATGGATTAAAGACAATCTCTTTAACAAGTGGTGCTGGGAAAACTGGTCAACGACTTGTAAAAGAATGAAGCTAGAACACTTTCTAACACCATACACAAAAATAAACTCAAAATGGATTAAAGATCTCAACATAAGACCAGAACTATAAAACTACCTAGAGGAGAACATAGGCAAAACAACTCTCTGACATACATCACAGCAGGATCCTCTATGACCCACCTCCCAGAAT
>NW_011494927.1:795096-795813 GCF_000754665.1 Bison bison bison | reverse complement strand
AAAGGAAGAAATGAAGAACCCCAGGGTTAGTAGAAGGAAAGAAATCTTAAAAATTAGGGCAGAAATAAATGCAAAAGAAACAAAAGAGACCATAGCAAAAATCAACAAAGCCAAAAGCTGGTTGTTTGAAAGGATAAATAAAATTGACAAACCATTAGCCAGACTCATCAAGAAACACAGGGAGAAAAATCAAATCAATAAAATTAGAAATGAAAATGGAGAGATCACAACAGACAACACAGAAATACAAAGGATCATAAGAGACTACTATCAACAATTATATGCCAATAAAATGGACAACGTGGAAGAAATGGACGAATTTTTAGAAAAGTACAACTTTCCAAAACTGGACCAGGAAGAAATAGAAAATCTTAACAGGCCAATCACCAGCACGGAAATTGAAACTGGAATCAAAAATCTTCCAGCAAACAAAAGCCCAGGTCCAGACGGCTTCACAGCTGAATTCTACCAAAAATTTAGAGAAGAGCTAACACCTATCCTGCTCGAACTCTTCCAGAAAATTGCAGAGGAAGGTAAACTTCCAAACTCATTCTATGAGGCCACCATCACCCTAATACCAAAACCTGACAAAGATGCCACAAAAAAGAAAACTACAGGCCAATATCACTGATGAACACAGATGCAAAAATCCTTAACAAAATTCTAGAAATCAGAATCCAACAACACATTAAAAAGATCATACACCATGACCAAGTG
>NW_011494927.1:794214-794656 GCF_000754665.1 Bison bison bison | reverse complement strand
CAACTAATCTCAAAAATAAACAAGCAACTCCTAAGCTCAACTCCAGAAAAATAAATGACCCAATCAAAAAATGGGCCAAAGATCTAAATAGACATTTCTCCAAAGAAGACATACAGATGACTAACAAACACATGAAAAGATGCTCAACATCACTCATTATCAGAGAAATGCAAATCAAAACCACTATGAGGTACCTTTTCACGCCAGTCAGAATGGCTGCAATCCAAAAGTCTACAAGCAATAAATGCAGGAGAGGGTGTGGAGAAAAGGGAACTCTCTTACACTGTTGGTGGGAATGCAAACTCGTACAGCCTCTATGGAGAACAGTGTGGAGATTCCTTAAAAAACTGGAAATAGAACTGCCTTATGATCCAGCAATCCCACTGCTTGGCATACACACTGAGGAAACCAGAAGGGAAAGAGACACGTGTACCCCAATGTT
>NW_011494927.1:783879-794114 GCF_000754665.1 Bison bison bison | reverse complement strand
TGGAAGCAACCTAGATGCCCATCAGCAGATGAATGGATAAGAAAGCTGTAGTACATATACACAATGGAGTATTACTCAGCCATTAAAAAGAATACATTTGAATCAGTTCTAATGAGATGGATGAAACTGGAGCCTATTATACAGAGTGAAGTAAGCCAGAAAGAAAAACACCAATACAGTATACTAACATATACATATGGAATTTAGAAAGATGGTAACAATAACCCTGTGTACGAGACAGCAAAAGAGACATCGATGTATAGATCAGTCTTATGGACTCTGTGGGAGAGGGAGAGGGTGGGGAGATTTGGGAGAATAGCATTGAAACATGTATAATATCATGTATGAAATGAGTCGCCAGTCCAGGTTCGATGCACGGTACTGGGGCTGGTGCACTGGGACGACCCAGAGGGAGGGTAGGGGAGGGAGGAGGGAGGAGGGTTCAGAATGGGGAACGCGGGTGTACCTGTGGCGGATTCATTTCGATATTTGGCAAAACTAATACAATATTGTAAAGTTTAAAAAAAAAAAAAAACTCAACATTCAAAAAACTAAGATCATGGCATCTGGTCCCATCACTTCATGGCAAATAGATGGGGAAACAGTGGAAACAGTGTCAGACTTTATTTTTCGGGGCTTCAAAATCTGCAGATGGTGTTTGCAGCCATGAAATTAAGACACTTACTCCTTGGAAGGAAAGTTATGACCAACCTAGGTAGCCTATTAAAAAGCAGAGACATTGCTTTGCCAACAAAGGTCCGTCTAGTCAAGGCTATGGTTTTTCCAGTGGTCATGTATGGATGTGAGAGCTGAACTGTGAAGAAAGCTGAGCGCCAAAGAATTGTTGCTTTTGAACTGTGGTGTTGGAGAAGACTCTTGAGAGTCCCTTGGACTGTAAGGGAAATCCAACCACTCCATTCTAAACGACATCAGTCCTGGGTGTTCTTTGGAAGGGCTGATGCTAAAGCTGAAACTCCAATACTTTGGCCACCTCACACAAAGAGTTGACTCACTGGAAAAGACTCTGATGCTGGGAGGGATTGGGGGCAGGAGGAGAAGGGGACGACAGAGGATGAGGTGGCTGGATAGCATCACTGAGTCAATGGATGTGACTTTGAGTGAACTCCAGGAGTTGGTGATGGATAAGGAGGCCTGGCGTGCTGCAGTTCATGGAGTCACAAAGAGTCAGACATGACTGAGCAACTGAACTGAACTGAACTGAGAGCTTAAGAGAAAGTTGAGCATAAGAGCTATCACTGCAGAATAGTTTTATATGGAGTATCAATGAAAGAGGAGAGAGACAGCTGGTGGAGACATGAACCAGCCTTCTCTTTCTGACTCCATGATGATGGAAAGGAATACTCATAAGGATGAGCCAGGGAGTATTTATACACACAAAAGGGGAGCATAACAGAGCAAATCACCAGCATGATTGGCACTAGGCAGACAGACAGACATGGGTTAATGTCGTGCAAAGGATCAAAGTATTTTCTCAACAACACAATGAGGTCAAGGTGTTATCCTTGGCTTGTTTCTCAAGTTCAGCCATGGGCTGAAGCATCCATACTCTATAACAGCAATGTAGGGTTTCTCCCCCCATGACTCTATTATTTTTCTAATTCTCATCTAGATGAATAGCTTCTATACTCTCCAAGTCAGACAACTGCAAATCATATTTCATCAATGATACACATTCATTTTAAAACCACTTCTTTCCTTCCCTATTTGTCATTCTTTTAGTGAGGGTCTCATTACTCTCACTTGGGGTTGGACTGGGATTGAATTGCCCCCAACAGCCTCCACACTAATATTCCTTATTCTATAAACTTTTATTTGAATCTTCTGGTTTTCAAACCTGCACAGACATTGGGAATATAAAATAAATGAGGTACAGGATTCCTGCTCTTACGGTTTATAGGCTAGTGTGGTGAGAAATACGTAAACTGTGAAAGTTAGTCACTCAGTTGTGTCCAACTTTTTGCAACCCCGTGAACTGTATACTGTAGCCTGCCAGGCTCCTCTGTCTATGGGATCAGGCAAGAATATTGGAGTGGGTAGCCATTCTCCTCTAGGGGATCTTCCCGACACAGGTCTTAAACCCTGGTCTCCTGCATTGCAGGCAGATTCTTTACCATCTGAGCCACCAGTGAAGCCCCAAGTAAACTGTACAAGGGTCACAAAAGCAATATGAGCAAGTACTATGGATGCACAGAGGAAGAACAACATTCAGACTTGCTTCAAGAGTGGAGAGGATAGAGTAGAGAGGGGAGGACTGAGGAAACCATTCTGATGAGTATGGTACTTGAGCTGTTAAGAAAAATGGTTATCAAAGAAGGTGAGACCAACATTTCCAAGAGAAAAAAATTAAGTTGTAAGTGCAAAGGCATGGATAAAAGAGTTATTATGGCCCTATGGAGAAAAACAAAATTGAGGACAGGGGACAGGATAAAAGAAAGCTTAAGTGGTAAACAGGACGTTTACCTCATGAAAGGGGGTGTGGGTTTCACTCTATATGTAATACAGAACATATAGTAAATTTAAGAAGGATTGGCATTATACCACTGGATTTACATTTAGAAATTCTGCTAAGAATACAGCAGTAAGTAACAAAGATGAGGCTCTTACTCTCACGGAGTTTACTATCTAATGAGACAGATATGCATGTGCAGTGGCACTGGTAATGAGTATCAATTTTTTTAAATCCACTTTAATGAAAAACGACTTTAATTTTGTTAAGTCACTGAGATGCACCTACTATAACAAATAGGATCATTTTTTAAAATTTTATTTATTTCTGGCTGTACCAGGTCTTCACTACTGCACACAGGCTATCTTTCGCTGCAGTGACTAGGGGCTCAGTAGTTGCAGTACACAGGTTCTAGAGTACAGGCTCAGCAGCTGTTGAACACAGGCTTAGCTGCTCCTTGGTATGCAGAATTTTACAGGACTAGGGATTGAACCTATATCCCCTGCATTGGCAGGCAGCTTCTCAACTACTGAGCCCCTAGGTAAAACCCAAATAGGACTATCTTAACTGATGAGTATTAATTTTAATCTCAGCAACTCATTAAACATATTTATTAATCTAAATATTTATCTGTTGATTCTTTACTGTTTGGTTTAATGCGTAAAACAATATATCATTTGTAAATATTGAGACTGCATTTTTTGTATTATTTTTTACCAATTTCCTTTTTTTGCACTACAGTAGTAGCTAAGACCTCCTGAACACTGATGAATAAAAGCAATATGGGTTGCAATACTTTTAAAAATATCTCTATATAAGTGTGTATATCTAATTTGTACCTAATTATTTATACTAAGTTATTATATAAATATATAATCTGGAACTTGTATTCGAGTAAGTCTAAATTACTGAAGCTAATAGTTCATAGATAAGAAGTGAACACAATGATATATACATAGTAATTTTTATTTCTATGACTAATAATACAAGCAAAATGGCTTTATTGGAAATTTTCAAGTATTGAACTAATAATACATTAGTATGACACAAGGGTATTCACTTTTGCAATGTGTCTAAAAGTTAAAACTCTCCATGTTTACTCTATGTACAGTGGTTAAGCAGAGAAGTTGAAATGTCCTATTTGGTCAATTTGGCTTGAATAAATTTCTTTATGTAGACTTTACTTAATCAATAATTGCAAGCACTATCATAGACAAAGGGCACTGGAAAATACACGAAAGGGAAAGAGGGAACTAATCCACAAGATAACTAAGTCCACTGAAATTAATAAAAATCAATCAAAGAAGACAAGTAGAATTTCTAGAGAAGAGTGTTAAGGATAGAACACCAAGGATAATTAACCTTAAGGGATAGACAATCTAAGCTGAAGAATTATTTATGCAGCATTTGCTACATACCAGGTGACAACCTAGATGGAAAGAAAATATGAGAAATATAATCTGTAGAAGACACCGGTGAAAAAGTTCTAGAGCTGAGAAAAAAAACATAAAAAGAACAGGGACAGAAATGGAGGAAAATTAATTTGGAGAGATGGTGGAAGCCATAGGAGGAGAATTTCAAAAATGACGTAGCTCCCATATCATCAAAGGCTGAAAAAGTTTAAGTAACGTAAGGACTGAAAAGAAGTCACTGATGATTTGAGGGTGGGATAGGGAGAAGCCAGATTATAGTGGTTTTAAGAGAGGATAATGAACATATTGTATGTAATTTTTTTTTAAGTTCAGTGAGGTTGGAACTAGAGGACCGTGTAGATTCTACAGAATTTTATTTTGCTAAGATGGGAGAAATTTAAGCATGCAAATACACTGAGAAGAAAGGGGGGAAAAGTGGAGGAAAATTTTTGATAATGACTACAACAATCTAAATTAAGCACTTTTTATTGTTATTCTTCAGTCAAAAGTTCAATCTGATACTTTGCAACCACATGGAATACAGAACTTCAGACTTCCCTGTCCTTCACTATCTCCCGGACTTTGCTCAAATTCATATGCAGTCAGTCGGTGATGACATCTAACCAACTCATCCTCTGCTGCCCTCTTCTGCTCCTGCTGTCAATCTTTCCCAGCATCAGTGTTTTGTCCAATAAGTCAGCTTTCCCATCAGGTGGTCAAAGTATTGAAGCTTCAGCTTCAACATCAGTCCTAATGAATATTCAGGATTGATTTCCTTTAGGATTGACTGGTTTGATCTCCTCGCTGTCCAAGGGACTCTCAGGAGTCTTCTCCAGCACAATTTGAAAGCATCAATTTTTCGGTGATCAGCCTTCTTTATGGTCCAAGTCTCACATCCAGACATAACTACTGAAAAAACCATAGCTTTGACTAGACATCCTTTGCTGGCAAAGTGATCTCTCTGTTTCTTTAACATGCTGACATGGTTTATGACAGCTTTTCTTACAAGGAGCAAGCATCCTTTCATTTCATAGCTGCAGTCTAAAGTCCACAGAGATTTTGGAGCCCAAGAAAATAAAACTTGTCACTGACTCTACTTTTTTCCCTTCTATTTGCCATGAAGTGATGGGACCAGAAGCCATGTTCTTAGGTTTTTTGAATGTTGAGTTCAAGCCAGCTTTTTCACTCTCCCCTTTCACCTTCACCAAAAGGCTCTTTAGTTCCTCTTCACTGTCTGCCATTAAGAGTGGTGTCATTTGCATATCTGAAGTTGTTGTTTCTCTAGGGAATCTTGATTCCAGTTTGTAAGTCATCCAGCCCACCATTTCCTATGATGTAGTCTGCAGAGAAGTTAAATAACCAGAGAGAGATACAGATTTGTCCTGTTCCTTTCCCAAATTTAAATCAGTTAGTTGCTCCCTGTCTGGTTCTAACTATTGCTTCTTGATCTGCATACAGGTTTCGCAGGAGACAGGTTAAGGTGGTCTGATATTCCCATATCTGTTAAGAATTTTCAACAGTTTGTTGTGATCTACACAGTCAAAGGCTTTAACATAGTCAAAGAAGTATGTGTTTATTGTTTTTTTTTTCTGGAATTCCCTTGCCTTCTCCATGATCCAATGCATGCTGGCGATTTGATCTCTGGTTCCTCTGCCTTTTCTAAATGCAGCTTGTACATCTGGAAGTTCTCGGTTCATGTACTGATGAAGTCTACCTTGAAGTATTTTGAGCAGAACCTTATTAGCATGTGAAATAAGTGCATCTGTACAGTAGTCTGAACCTTCTTTGGCTTGCCCTTCTTTGGGATTGCAATGAAAACTGACCTTTTCCAGTCCTGGGGCCACTGCCAAGTTTTTCAAATTTGCTGATATGTTGAGTGCAGCACTTTAACAGCATCAACTTTTAGAATTCGAAATAGCTCAGCTGGAATTCCATCACCTCCACTAGATTTGTTCACAGTGATGCTTCCTAAGGCCCACTTGACTTCACACTCCAGGATGTCTGGCTCTAGGTGAGTGACCACACTATTGTGGTTATCTGGGTCACTAAGAATCTTTTTTGTACAGTTCTGCATATTCTTGCCACCTCTTCTTAATATCTTCTGTTTCTGTTATGCCCTTACCGTTTTTGTCCCTTATTGTGCCCATCCTTGTATGAAATGCCCCCCTTGATATCTCCAATTTCCTTGATGAGATCTTTTTTCCATTTGATTATTTTCCTCAATTTCTTTGCACTGTTTATTTAGGAAGGTCTTCTTAACCCTCCTTGCTATTTTTAAGAATTCTGCATTCAGTTAGGTATATCTTTCCCCTTCTCCTTTGCCTTTCGCTTCTCTTTTTGTATAGCTTCCTCAATCACTTTACCTTCTTACATTTCTTTTTCTCTGGGATGGTTTTAGTCTCTGCCTGCTGTACAGTGCTACGAACTTCTGTCCATAGTTCTTCAGGTACTCTACCTACCAGACCTTACCTCTTGAATCTATTTGTCACCTCCACCATATGATTTAGGTCATACCTCACTGGGCTAGTAGCTTTTCCTACTTTCTTCTATTTAAACCTGCATTTTGCAATAAGGAGCTCATGATCTAGCCACAGTTAGCTCCATGTCTTGTTTTTGCTGTATGTATAGAGCTTCTCCACCTTTGGCTGCAAAGAATATAATCAATCTGCCTTAGTTACTGACCGTTTGGTGATGTCCATGTGTAGAGTCATCTCTTGTGTTACTGGAAGAGGGTGTTTGCTATGAGCATGTCTTAACAAAACTGTCAGCCTTTGCCCTGCTTCATTTTGCACTCCAAGGCCAAACTTGCCTGTTACTTCAGGTATCTCTTGACTTCCTACTTCTGCATTCCAATCTCCAGTGACAAGACTGACATCTTTTTTTTGGTGTGAGTTCTAGAAAGTCTTGTAGGTCTTCACAGAACTGGTCAACTTCAGCTTTTCAGCATTAGTGGCTGAGGCACAGATTTGGATTGCTGTAATATTGGTCTGCCTTGGAAACAAACCGAGAACATCCTGTTGTTTTTGAGATTGCACCCAAGTACTGCATTTCAGACTCTCTTGTTCACTTGATCATGTCCAATTTACCTTGACTGATGGCCCTAACATTCCATGTGCCTAAGCAATATACTGTTCATCGGACTTACTGTCACCACCAGAGCGGTCTACAACTGACTGTCATTTCCTCTTGGACCCAGCCACTTCTTTCTTTCTGGAGCTATTAGTAATTACCCTGTGCTCTTTCTCAGTAGCCTACTGGACACCTTCTGACCTGGGGGACTCATCTTTCAGTCGTATCTTTTTGCCTTTTCATACTGTTCATGGGGTTCTCACATCAAGAATACTGGAGTGGTGTGCCATTCCCTCCTCCACTGGACTACGTTTTATCAGAACTATTCACTATGAACTGTCCACCTTAGGTGACCCTGCATGGCCTGGCTCATATCTTCATTGAGTTACACTAGCCCCTTCACCACAAGGCTGTGATCCATGAAGGGGGATTAAGAATTTACATCCCTATCAATGTAGATCTTTTTGGACCTTTAAAGCAATAAACTAGAGAAAAATACTATCTGGTAAAACTCCCCTTTCTGTTAACATGTAAACATTAATAAATAAATGAATGATTAGAGACTCAAATTTCATAGTTTGTGATATAACAGACCTGACAGTATTAGAATTTATAGTTAGCAATTTATAGAGCTATTTTATTCAATATTCATAATCCTTCAAGATTAACAATTAGTTTTCCAAAATGGGAAATTGAAGCCAAGTTAAACAATAAGATTTAGACACAAAACTAACAGAACTATGCTTGCTTCACTGAAAGTCCATGGTATTTTCAATACTATTTTGACCCTGGATTTTAATATTAAATGAAAACTCACCAAGTATTTTACTGCTCAAAATATCCAAATATAAATGTACTGGTCAAAAGTTACCATGACAATTTAAGGTCATTTTGAATAAGAAAGACATATATGATGATAATAAGAGCTAACATTTAGTCAGTACCATGTGTCAAAGTTATGGTTTTTCCAGTAGTCGTGGATGGATGTGAGAGTTGGACCATAAAGAAGGCTGAGCACTGAAGAATTGATGCTTTTGAACTGTGGTATTGGAGAAAATTCTTGAGAGTCCCTTGGACTGCAAGGAGATCAAACCAGTTAATCCTAAATGATATCAATCCTGAGTATTCACTGGAAGGACTGATGCTGAAGCTGAAGCTTCAGTACTTTGGCCACCTGACGTGAAGAACTGACTCACTGGAAAAGACCCTGATGCTCGGAAAGACTAAAGGCAGGAGGAGAAGGGGATGACAGAGGATGAGATGGTTGGATGGCATCACTGACTCAATGGACATGAGTTTGAGCAAGCTGCAGGAGTTGGGGATGGACAAGATGCCTTGTGTACTGCAGTCTACGGTGTCGCAAAGAGTTGGACAGGACTGAGCGACTGAAATGATCTTGGAAAAGCTTCAGTGAACAATTACAAAGTATATATTACATTGTTGTTGTTTAGATCCTAAGTTCTTTCTGACACTTCTGCAACCCCATGACTGTATCCTGCCAGGCTCCTCTGTCCATGGGATTTCCCAGGCAAGAATACTGGGGTGGGTTGCCATTTCCTTCTCCAGAGGAACATCACAAACCAGGGATTGAACCTGTGTCTCCTACATGGCAGGCAGATTCTTGACTACTGAGCCACCAGAGAAGCATGCACACATTATACACATTGGTCCCTTGGTAACCAAAGGGGGTTGCTTCCAAGGCACTCCACCTCATCTAATACCAAACTCCACAGATGCATCATATTCCATGTTGCTGGGTAACAAGAATCAGTATTGTGAAAATGTCTATACTACCAAAGGCAATCTACAGATTCAATGTGATCCCTATCATATTACCAATGACATTTATCACAGAACTAGGACAAAAAATTACAATTCATATGGAAACACAAAAGACCCCAAATAGCCAAAGCAGTCTTGAGAAAGAAGAATGGAGCTGCAGGAATCAACCTTCCTGACTTCAGATTATACTAAAAAGGTACAGTCATCAAGACAGTATGGCACTGCCACAAAAACAGAAATATAGACCAATGGAAAAAGAAAGCCCAGAAATAAACCCATGCACCTATAGGTACCTTATTTTTGACAAAGGAGCCAAGAACATAAAATGGGGAAAGACAGCCTCTTCAATAAATGGTGCTGGGAAAACTGGACAGTTACATGTTAAAGAATGAAATCAGAACACTTTCTAACACCATACACAAAGATACACTCAAAATGGAATAAAGACCTAATGGAAGACCAGAAGCTATAAACTCTTAGAGGGAAACACAGGCAGAACACTCGATGATATAAATCAAAGCAAGATCCTCTATGATCCACCTCCTAGAGTAATAGAAATAAAAACCAAAGTAAACAAGTGTGACCTGATTAAACTTAAAAGTTTTTGTACAGCAAAGGAAACTATAAGCAAGGTGAAAAGACAACCCTCAGAATGGAGAAAATAAGAGCAAATGAAACAACTGACCAAGGATAAACTTGCAAAATATACAAGTAAGCTCATACAACTCAAAACCAGAAAAACAAACAATCCAATTAAAAAGTGGGAAAAAGACCTAAGACTTTTCTCCAAAGAAGACATACAGATGGCTAACAAACACATGAAAAGATGCTCCACATGCTCATTACTAGAGAAATGTAAACCAAAACTACAGTGAGATTCACCTCACACCGGTGAGAATGGCCATCATCAAAAGGTCTACAAACAATAAATGCTAGACAGGGTGTGGAGAAAAGGGAATACTCTTGCACTGTTGGTGGGAATGCAAACTGATACAACCACTATGGAAGGCCCACTTGACTTCACACTCCAGGATGTCTGGCTCTAGGTGAGACATCACTTAGAAAGCATCACTACGAACAAAGCTAGTGGAGGTGATGGAATTCCAGTTGAGCTATTTCAAATCCTGAAAGATGATGCTGTGAAAGTGCTGCACTCAATATGCCAGCAAATTTGGAAAACTCAGCAGTGGCCACTGGAAAAGGTCAGTTTTCATTCCAATCCCAAAGAAAGGCAATGCCAAAGAACGCTCAAACTACCGCACAATTGTACTCATCTCACATGCTAGTAAAGTAATGCTCAAAATTCTCCAAGCCAGGCTTCAGCAATACATGAACTGTGAACTTCCAAATGTTCAAGCTCATTTTAGAAAAGGCAGAGGAACCAAAGATCAAATTGCCAACATCCTCTGGATCAGGGAAAAAGCAAGAGAGTTCCAGAAAAACATCTATTTCTGCTTTATTGACTATGCCAAAGCCTTTGACTGTGTGGATCACAATAAACTGTG
>NW_011494927.1:778963-783341 GCF_000754665.1 Bison bison bison | reverse complement strand
GTTCTTTGGAAGGAATGATGCTAAAGCTGAAACTCCAGTACTTTGGCCACCTCATGTGAAGAGTTGACTCATTGGAAAAGACTCTGATTCTGGGAGGGATTGGGGGCAGGAAGAGAAGGGGATGACAGAGAATGAGATGGCTGGATGGCATCACTGATTCGATGGACGTGAGTCTGAGTGAACTCCAGGAGTTGGTGATGGACAGGGAGGCCTGGCGTGCTGCGATTCATGGGGTCGCAAAGAGTCGGACATGACTGAGCAAATGAACTGAGCTGAACCGATCACCCAACAATACCACTCCTAGGGATATACCCTGAAGAAACCAAAATTGAAAAAGAAACATGTATCCCATTATTCACTGCAGCACTACTTACAATAGATAAAACATGGAAGCAACCTATATGTCCACTGACAGATGAATAGATAAGGAAGTTGTGGTACATATACACAATGGAATAAAACTCAGCCATAAAAAGGAACACATCTGATTCAGTCCTAATGATGAACCTAGAACCTATTATACAGAGTGATGTAAGTCAGAAAGAGAAAGATAAATATCATATTCTAACGCACATATATGGAATCTAGGAAATTGGTACTGAATAATTTATTTACAGGGCAGCAATGGAGAGACAAACATAGATAACAGACTTACAGACATGGAGAAAGGGGAGGAGAGGGTGAGATGTATAGAAAGAGTAAAATGGAAACTTGCATTACCATATGTAAAAAAAGACAGCCAACAGGAATTTGCTGTATGACTCAGGAAACTCAAACCGGGGCTCTGTGTCAACCTAGAGGGGTGGGATGCGGAGGGTGATGGGAGGGAGGTTCTGAGGGGAAGGGATATATGTATACCCTTGTTGCTGATTCTTGTTGAGGTTTGACAGAAAACAAAATTCTTTAAAGCAAGCATTCTTCAATTAAAAAAAATTTATTTTAAAAATGGCTGGCAAAGTATGGTCAGTCCTCTCAATCTGTGGATGCAGAACCTGTAGATATGGAGGACTGAACGCATGTACAAAATACGTAAGTGATGTAATACTTAAAACAACCACTACAGAGTCTATACAAAGAGATACACCCAGCGTCAAGAAAATGCAAGATGGAATCCTAAAAACGGTTCAAGTAACACAAAGGAAGACAGGAAAAAAAGAAATTAAAAACAGAATAAACAGAAAACAACCAAAAAGCAGACTTAAGTACTAAAATATCAACAACTGTACTAAATGTAAACAGTACATATGCACACACACACCCCCACATATATATATCAATTTAAGGCAGAGAACAGCAGAGATTTTGTTTTTAAGTTACCCCAATTTTATCCTTCTTACAAGTAACTCACTTCAAACAGAATGATACAAGTAGCCTAGAAGTCAAAGAATAAAGAAAGATATACTATACAAGCATGAATTAAGAGAAAACAGGTGGGGCTATATGAATATCACATAGAGTAGACTTCAGCAAGAAAAAGTATCAGGGACAGAGAGAAATATCACATAAGGTCAATCCACCAAGAAGACAGGGTAAATCGAAGTGAGGATATCAAACAAAAGAGCTGAAATAATGTGAAGCAAAAAAAGGATAGGTCTGAAAAAACAGACAAAAGTATTTATTATAGTTATAATGCTGGAGACCTGAATATCTTTCTCTCTAAAATTAACAGAACAAGAAAACAGTAAATCAGCAATGATACATAAGAACTTGGTAACCAACAGAATCTAATCAACAGAATAAATGAGTTTTAAGTGCCTATAAAACATATAAGGGTGACCATATTCTGACTCACAAAAAGAAACTTCCAATGATTTAAAAGAATTGAAATCACACACACACTATGTTATGTGGCCACAATGAAACAAGACTAGAAATTAAGAAAATAGTTAACACTTATAAGGCAAAGAAAAAGTCTCAAGGGAAATATTTTTTTAAATACATTTAATTGGAACAAAAATATACCATATCTAAAATGTGTGGGATGTAGCTAAAAACAATGCTGAGAGAAAATTTAAACTCAATAAACGCCTATGTTATGAAATAAAGGCCTCAAACCAATAATCGAAGCTCACACCTTAGAAAACTAGAAAAAGAAGAGCAAAATAAACTCAATGTGTGCAAGACAGACGAAATGATAACGGGCAAATATCTATGAAATCGAAAATTTTAAAATGCAGAGAAAAAAATCAATGAGACAAAGAGCTTTTTCTTTGAAAAGTTCAATAAAGTAGACCAACCTACAGCAAGACCGACAAAGAAAGAAGAAAAAAAGCACAAATTAATAATATCAGGAATGAAGCAAGGGAATTACTATAGGTCTTGTAAACATCAAAAGGATAAGGGAGTACTATTAATATAAATAACTGTTCACATAACAGTTTGATAGTACAGATGAAATAGACTAATTCCTCAAAAAGCACACATTAGAACTCAAGCAAAATGAAATATAAAATTTGAACAGCCATGTTACTATTAAACAAATTAAGTTTTCCAGAAGTTTAAAGAATGGATACTAAATCTATACAATTTCTTCCACAATATAAAAGAGAGAATACTTCTTAATTAATTTTATAAAGTCAGTTTTACTGTAGCATCCCAAAGAAACTACAAAAAAGAAGCCCGAACTATAAATACCTTCACAAATATGATGTAAAAATTACTTTTAAAATTATTTTTAAAAGTTCAGCAATAAACAAAAGAAATTTTATATTACAACCATGTAGGTTAATCCAGGGATGTAAGAATACTTCAATATTCAAGTATCAATAGATGTAATCCACCTTTGAAGGATTCTATGAAAGAAAATCAACACAGTAAAAGCATTAAAAATCCAGTATCTATTAATGAGAAAAACTCTGCAGCCAGTAAGAAATAGAGAACTTCCTCAAATTGATAAAGAACATCTACAATAAAATTTATCGATAACATTATACACTAAAGGGTAAGAGAGCTGGACAGGAGGTCAAACCAGTCAATCCTAAATGAAATCAACGCTGAACAACCCTGGAACAATGGATGCTGAAGCTCCAATACTTTGGCCACTTGAGGTGAAGAGCAGACTCATTGGAAAGGACTCTGATTCCAGGAAAGATTGAGGGCAGGAAGAGAAGGGAGTGACAGAGGATGAGACAGCTGGGTGGCACCATTGACTCAATGGACATGAGTTTGAGCAAAGTCTGGGAGATAGTGAAGGACAGGGAAGCCTGGCATACTACAGTCCATGAGGTCACAAAGACTCAGACATGACTTAGCAACTGAACAACAACAAGGAACTGTATGTTCTAAGATGAGAAAAAACGACAAGGATAACCACTCTTACCACTGCCTTTCATTATAATATTGGAAGTTCTAGCCAGCACACCAAAGGAAGAAAATACCATACAAACGATACATATTTGAAAGGAAGAAATAAGCTATTTATAGACCTTAAACTTGTCTGTGAAAAAGTATTTGATAAAATATATGTATATATATATATATATATGTAAATACAAATACATATTTGTATATGTAAATACACACATATGTATTTATATAGGCTTCCCAGGTGGCACTAGTGGTAAAGAACCTGCCTGCCAATGCAGGAGACATAAGAGACATGGGTTCAATCCCTAAGTTGAGAAGATCCCCTGGAGTAGGAAATGGCAACCCACAGCAGTATTCTTGCCTGGGAAATCCTATGGAGAGAGGAGCCTGGTGGGCTATAGTTCATGGGGCTGCAAAGAGGCAAACATGACTGAGCACATGCACATAAACACACACACACACACACACAAATAAATTCAACAATGCCACAGGATATAATAACACATGAAAACAGTTATTCTATAAAATAGCCATGAATACATGGAAACCAAAACAATTTACAATATCAAAGAAGGGAGAAAGGGAAAGAGAAATTTACAGGAATAAAACAAAATATGTACAAGGATTCATACACTGAAAACTACAACATGCTGATCAAAGAAATCAACGAAACCTAAATACATGTTAAGATATGCCACATTCATGAGTTAGAAAAATCACCATAGTAAGTATGTCAGTTCTCCCCATACTGACTATACTGGTTTAATACAATTCCTATCAAAATCCCAGAAAAGTTTTTCTAAAATATAGATAATAAATTTATTTCAAAACATATATGGGATGATAAGGAAAGCTGAATAGCTAACACAAATTGAAAAATAACGTGAGAAGTATCAGTCTACCTGATTTTAAGACTTATATACCTACAGTAATCCAGACTGGACATGGAACAACAGACTGGTTCCAAATAGGAAAAGGAGTACGTCAAGGCTGTATATTGTCACCTTGCTTATTTAACTTATATGCAGAGTACATCATGAGAAACGCTGGACTGGAAGAAGCACAAGCTGGA
>NW_011494927.1:759093-778605 GCF_000754665.1 Bison bison bison | reverse complement strand
GTTGGACTGTGAAGAAGGCTCAGCACTGAAGAATTGATGCTTTTGAACTGTGGTGTTGGAGAAGACTCTTAAGAGTCCCTCGGACTGCAAGGAGATCCAACCAGTCCATTCTGAAGGAGATCAGCCCTGGGTGTTCTTTGGAAGGAATGATGCTAAAGCTGAAACTCCAGTACTTTGGCCACCTCATGCGAAGAGTTGACTTATTGGAAAAGACTGATTCTGGGAGGAATTGGGGGCAGGAGGAGAAGGGGATGACAGAGAATGAGATGGCTAGATGGCATCACTGACTCGATGGACGTGAGTCTGGGTGAACTCTGGGAGTTGGTGATGGACAGAGAGGCCTGGCATGCTGCGATTCATGGGGTCGCAAAGAGTCGGACATGACTGAGGGACTGAACTGACTGAACTGAACTGAATCCAGACTGTATGATTCTGCCGCTGCTGCTGCTAAGTCACTTCAGTCGTGTCTGACTCTGTGCGACCCCATAAACGGCAGCCCACCAGGCTCCCCATCCCTGGGATTCTCCAGGCAAGAACACTGGAGTGGGTTGCCATTTCCTTCTCCAATGCATGAAAGTGAAAAGTGAAAGTGAAGTCACTCAGTCGTGTCCGACTCTTAGCGACTCCATGGACTGCACCCTACCAGGCTCCTCCATCCATGGGATTTTCCAGGCAAGAGTACTGGAGTGGGCTGCCATTGCCTTCTCCAACCTGTATGATACTGGTGAAGACTAAATACACAGATCAGTGGAACAGAATATATAACTAACAAACAGTCCCACTCAAGTAAAGTCAACTGATTTTTGACCAAAGTTCAAAAGTAATTCAAAGAATAGTACTGAAGCAAATGATATTAAAACAAATGGATATCCACAAGCAAAAAAAAAAGTGAACCTTGATCTAACCATCACCGTTTATACAAAAATTAACTCAAAATGCATCATAAATTTAAAGGAAAAAATTTAAACTATAAAACTTTTAGAAGAAAGAAATTATAGGAGAAAATCTTTGTGACTAGGGGTTAGTCAATATGAGTTCTCAGATACGACAGAAAAAGTATAATCCATAGAATAGAGGAAAAAATTGATAGGTTGAATTTTACCAAATCTAAAATCTTTTCCTTTGTAAAAGACCATGTAAACAAGCTATGGCCTGTAAGAAAATACTTGCAAATGAAATCTGATAAAAGATTCACATAAAGAACTCTCGAAATTCAATGGGTTGAAAAAAACCCAAACAATCCAACTATAAAATAGCCAAAGGGCATGAAAAAATATTTGGCCAATGAAAACATACAGATGGAAAATAAGCACATTAAGTGATGTTCATATCATTAGTCATTAAAGGCGTAATTCATTCTATTAAACTTCACAGATATTGCAGTTTTGATAATTTGTGGCAACCTTGTGCTGTCAGATGATGGTTAGCATTTTTTAGAACTGATACTTTAAATTAAGGTATGTACAGTGTTTTTAAACATAGTGGTATTGATATTAATACTTAAACATAACTTTTATAAGCATTGGGAAAAACAACAACTACATATAACTTGCTTTATTGCAATATTTGCTTTATTGCAGAGGTCTGGAAACAACCTGTCTATACCTCCAAGATATTCCACTATGAAAAAATGTAAAGTTAAGACCACAGTGGAAATATTATTACATATTAGAATTGCTAATATATTATTAAAAACAGTGGTAACACCAAAAGCTTGAGAGGTTTCAGAGACACTAGACCATTCATACATTGCTAATGGAAATTATTTGCTAGTTTCTTAAAAAGTGGTTTAGCTTGTATTTTCAAGACTATGATGCAAGATCCCCAACAATGCCTCGCTGGCTTTGACGCCTGCTTTGCTGCTGTTGCTGGCCCAGGTAGGGAAGCTAATTCCTAGCTTTATTGGTGAATGCAACCCCAGCCCCACTTCCCTGGAACCTGCCCAGAGCATCCAGGAAACAGAGCAGCTCAGCAACACTTGAAGAGCACCAAGCCAGTGATTCTGTCTGGCCAAGGAACTTAGTGAGCAGTTCTGACTGATTAAGATCCTTAGGCAGCAAGTCATACCAGCTGCGAATGCTGTTACATGGCCCCCAGGTTGGAAAGCAAATTCAAAGCCTGGTCTGAATATAGCCTCCATGCCTGCCCAATCAGAAAAACTAAACAGAAAACTCAGGAAGCTGTGTAGCCCCATCTACCACCCTGCTTACAACAGCAATGGAGCAGAAAGCTGAGCCAACATGGCACCATCAAAGGAAAGTAATAAAGTTCCAAGCTGACTCTAAAGAAACAGAGATTTCTGAACTGTGTACAAAGATTTCAGAATAATCCCCTCAAAGAAGTTTAGTGAGCTTCTTTACAGAATTAAACAAAATTAGGAAAACAGCGCATGAGCAAAGCAAGAAGTTAAACCAAGAAATAAGCCATTAAAAAAAAATTCTAGAGTTGAAGAACACGATGACTGATCTGAAGAATTCAATGGACAGCTTTAACATCAGACTTGGTCAAGCAGAAAAAAAGAATCAATGAATAGAACACAGGGCATTTAAAATCATTCAGTTGGAGGAGCAAAAAAGTGCAAAAGAGTAAAATTGTCTATGAGAACCACAGGATATCATCAAATGAATAACAACTGCATTATGAGAATCCCAGAAGAAAAAAGAACAGAAAATATTTTTAAAGCAATAATGGCTGTACAAACCTGGGGAGAGATATGGATATCAAAAGCCATGAGGCCCAAAGGACGCCAAATAGACTACTCCAAAACAGCTATAGAGACACACTGTAATTAAACTGTCAAAAGTCAGACAAGGAAGAATTTTAAAAGGAGCAGAGGAGCAATACATCATATACAAGGGACCACTCCCAATAGACTGTGGTCAGATTTCTCAACAGAAACTTTGTAGTCCTGGAGAGAATGGGGTGATATATTCAAAATACTGAAAGAAAACAAAACACTGTCTCAGGAATACTACACCCAACAAAATCATCTTTCAGAAATTAATGAAAGATAAAGACTTTTCTGAAAACACAAAAACTGAGTGAGTTCATTTCCACTAGATTTGCCTTAAAAGAAATAATAAAGGGAATTCTTTAAAAGATGATAAAAACACATAAATGTAAGTATAAAGCTAACTGGGTAAATATACAAAGTCAGATTCTCTAATATTATAATGGTGATACATAATTCAAAACTTTAAAATAAATATTAATAGATAACCATAACTAAAATAATGTATTAGATGCACAATATAAAATACATATAAACTAAAACATCAATAATTTAAAATGGAAAAGGAGAAGTAAAAATATAAAATTTATATATGCAATTGAAACTGTGTCAGATTAAAACAATAAGTTAAAAACATAAATTTTATGTAAGTCTCATGGTAACCAAAAACAAAAAACCTATAGTAGTTACACTAATGATTATGATAAGAGTCAAAGACTGTGAAGTGAAAGTTGCTCAATCGTGTCCAACTCTTTGCGACCCCATGGACTATACAGTCCATGGAATTCTCCAGGCCAGAATACTGGAGTGTATAGCCATTTCCTTCTCCAGGGGATCTTCCCAACCCCGGGATTAAACCCAGGTCTCCTGCATTGCAGGCAGAATCATTACCAACTGAGCTATCTCGGAAGCCAGTCAAAGAATATTACTACAAAAAGTCAAGTCACAAAGAAGAGAGATAAAAAAGAAACTCAACACTATTAACAAAATGGCAACAGAAGTCTTTACATACGTAGAAAATTCCATAGACTCCACCAAGAAATGTAAGCATTAATAAATTAAGCAAAATTACTGGATATAATATCAACATACAAAAATTGTTGTGTCTGACTCTTTGCACCTCATGGACTGCAGCATGCCAGGCTTCCCTGTCCGTCACTACTTCTTTGCTCAAACTCAAAGACCACTGATTCATTGATGCCATCCAATCATCTCTTTCTCTGTCACCCCATTCTCATCCTGCCCTCAATCTCTGTCAGCATCAAGGTCTTTTCCAATGAGTCAGTTTTTCCCATCTGGTGGCCAAAGTATTGGAACTTCAGTTTCAGCATCAGTCGTTCCAGTGAATATTCAGGGTTGATTTCCTTTAGGATTAACTGGTTTGACTCCTTGCTGTCCAAGGGATTCTTGAGAGTCTTCTCCAACACCACAGTTTGAAACCATCAATTCTTCAGCAATTAGCCTTCTTTGTGGTCTAAATCTCACAGCCGTACACAACTACTGGAAGGAAAAACCATAGTCTTGACAATATGAACCTTTGTTGGCAAAGTGATGTCTCTGCTTTTTAATACACTGACAAGGTTTATGATAGCTTTTCTTCCAAGGAGCAAGTGTCTTTTCATTTCATGGCTGCAGTTAACATCTGCAGTGATTCTGGAGCCCAAGAAAATAAAATCTGCACTGTTTCTACTTTTTACCAATCTACTTGCTATGAAGTGATGGGACCAGATGCCAGCACTAGTTTTTTGCTTTTTCACTTTCTTTCACTTTCATCAAGAGCCTCTTTAGTTCCTCTTCATTTTCTGCCAATAGGCTGGTATCATCTGCATATCTGAGGTTGTTGATATTTCTCCTGGCAATCTTGATTCCAGCTTGTAATTCATCCAGCCCAGCATTTCACATGATGCACTCTGCATATAATTAAATAAGCAAGGTGGTCTGGTTTCCCCATCTCTTTAGGAATTTCCCACAGTTTGTTGTGATATACACATTCAAAGGCTTTAGCGTAGTCAAAGAAGCAGAATCCCCTTGTTTTTTGTGATCCATATCGATGTTAGCAATTTGGTCTCTGGTTCCTCTGCCTTTTCTAAATCCAGCTTGTTCATCTGGAAGTTCTCAGTTCACATACTGTTGAAGCCAAGCTTGAAGGACTTTGAGCGTTACTTTGCTAGCATGTGAAATGAGCCCAACTGTACGGTAGTTAGAACACTCTTAGGTACGGCCCTTCTTTAGGATTGGAATGAAAACTGACCCTTTCCAGTCCTGTGGGCAGTGTTGAGTTCTAAATTTGCTGACATATCAAGTGCAGCACTTTCACAGCATCAACTTTTAGGGTTTGAAATAGCTCAGCTGGAATTCCAATACCTTCCCCAGATTTTTTCATAGTAATGCCTCCTAAAGCCCACTTGACTTCACATTTGAGAATGTCTGGTTCTAGGTGAATGACCACACCATTGGGGTTATCCAGCTCATTAAGATCTTTTTTGTACAGTTTTGGTCACTGTCTCCTGTACAATGTTATGAACCTCCACCCATAGTTCTTCAGGTACTCTATCAGATCTAATCCCTCGAATCTATTTATCACTTCCACTGTAAAATCTTAAGGGTTTGATTTAGGTCATTCCTGAATGGGCTAATGGTTTTCCCTACTTTCTTCAATTTAAGTCTGAATTTTGGAATAAGGAATTCATGATATGAGCAACAGTCAGCTCCAGGTCTTATATATGCTAAAAATGAAATTAACTATGAAGTAAATAAAACATTCTCACTTATGGCAGCATCAACAACAATATAATACTTCAGTTCAGTTCAGTTCAGTCACTCAGTCGTGTCCAACTCTTTGCGACCCTGTGAATTGCAGCAAGCCAGGCCTCCCTGTCCATCACCAACTCCCAGAGTTCACTCAAGCTCATGTCCATCAGGTTGGTGATGCCATCCAGCCATCTCATTCTCTGTCGTCCCCTTCTCCTGCCCCCAATCCCTCCCAGCATCAGAGTCTTTTCCAAGAGTCAACTCTTCACATGAGGTGGTCTAAGTATTGGAGTTTCAGCTTTAGTATCATTTCAGCTTTAGTATCATTCTTTCCAAAGAACACCCAGGGCTGATCTCCTGGGTATTCTTTAGAATGGACTGGTTGGATCTCCTTGCAGTCCAAGGGACTCTCAAGAGTCTTCTCCAACACCACAGTTCAAAATCATCAATTCTTCAGCGCTTAGCTTTCTTCACAGTCCAACTCTCACATCCATACATGACCACAGGAAAAACCATAGCCTTGACTAGATGAACCTTTGTTGGCAAAGTAATATCTCTGCTTTTTAATATGCTATCTAGGTTGGTTCTAACTTTCCTTCCAAGGAGTAAGCGTCTTTTATTTTCATGGCTGCAGTCACCATCTGCAGTGATTTTGGAGCCCCAAAAAATAAAGTCTGACATTGTTTCCACTGTTTCCCCATCTATTTCCCATGAAGTGATGGGACCAGATACCATGATCTTCATTTTCTGAATGTTGAGCTTTAAGCCAACTTTTTCACTCTCCTCTTTCACTTTCATCAAGAGGCTTTTTAGGAGTACATTAACCATGTAGGTGAAAAACTTAACACACCAAAAAGTACAGGATACTAATGAAAAAAAATGAAGAAGACATAAATAAATGTAAAGATATTAAATGTTCTTGGATTTGAAGAATTAACATTATTAAAATGTCCGTACAACACAAAGCCATCTATAGAGTCAATACAATCCCTATCATGATTTCCTAGGCATTTCTCTCTTTCTCACACACACACACACAAATAACAGAAAAAAAAAAAAATCTTGCAATTTATATGGAACTATCATAGACACTAAATAGGCAAAACAACCCTGAGAAAGAACAAAGCTAGACACATCATGTCTTGATTTTAAACTATATTACAAAGCTACAGTAATCAAAACAGTATGCACTAGGACAAAACCAGATACATAGACTAATGGGAAACACATATAAGTTCAACTAATGTTTGACAAGAAGGCCACAAACTCAGTGGTAAAAAGACAAATTTCTTCAAAAATTGAGCTGAGGAAAATGGATATTCACATGCCAAAGAATGAAACTACATCCCTATTTCACAATATCCACAAAAATTAACTCAAAATTAAAGAGTTAAATGTAAAATCTGTTACCATAAAACTCCCAGGAGAAAAATGAAGAATAAGCTCCTTGACCGCAGTAATAGCAATGATGTGGGGGTGGGGGGGGGGTATGACACCTAAAGCGCAGACACAAAAAAATAAACAAGTGGGACTATAGCAAGCCACGAGGTTTCTGTACAGTAAATGAAACAATCTACAAAACGAAAAGGCAATCTATAAAATGTGACAAAATATTCTCAAACCACACATCTGATAAAACGTCAACATCCAAACTGTATAACAAACTCAAAACAACTCAATAGCAAAAAAATCCAAATAACACAATTAAAAATGGGCAAAGAACTCAAATAGCCTTCTCTTTCCAAAAAAGATATTCAAATGGCCAACAGGAACATGAAAAGGTACTCAACAACACTAATCAAAACCCTAATAGATCACCTCACACTTGTTGGCATGGCTACTGTCAAAAACAGAAGCAATAACAAGTGGTGTTGTGGATGTGGATAAAAGGAAAGAAATCTTTGTATACATCTGTTGTGAATGTAAACAGGTATAGTCAAATAGAAAATAGTCTGCACATTTTTTGAAAAAGATAGAAGTACCACTTCATGCTTCAGTGGTGTCTAAGTCTTTGCGACCCATGGACTGTAGTCCACTAGGCTTCTCCGTCCATGGGATTTTCCAGGCAAAGATACTGGAGTGGGTTGCCATTTCCTCCTCCAGGGAGAAGTACCACATGATTCAGCAATTCAACTTCTGGGTATATACTCAAAATACATCAAATCACCATCCTGAATAGCTGTCTGTACCCCCACTTCACTGTAGCATTGTTCACAATAGCCAAGACACGGATACACTGTAAAGGCTCATGGGTAAATGAAAGGATAAAGAAAAAATGATATATATATATACATACACACAGAGACACACACATACAGAGGAAAAATATTCAGCCATAAAAAAGAAGGAATATTGCTAGTTGTGACAACATGGATTGACCTTAAGGTCATTATGCTAGATCAAATGGAGAAAGACAAATGTTGTATGATGTCACTTACATGTGGGATCTAAAAACCTAAAGTCATAGAAAAAGAACAAATTAATCTTAGCCAAAGGTGGGTGGGTGTGTGTGTGCAGGGGAGAACTGGGTAAAGGTAGTAAGAATATACAAAGTTTCAGTTATAAGATAAATAAGTTCTGGAAATGTAACATTCAGCATGATGACAATAGTTAACAATACTATGTGGAATATCTGAAAGTTACCAGAAGAGTTAGAGCTTACAAGTTCACATCAGAAGAAAAAACTAACTTCAAAAGATAGATGCTAACTTATTGTGGTAATTATTTAGCAATACAGGTATGCGTGTGTTCATCTGCTCAGTTGTGTCCAACACTCTGTGACCCTTTGGACTTAGCCTGCCAGATTCCTCTGTCCATGGTATTTCTCAGGCAAGAATACTGGGGAGGGTTGCCATTTCCTCTTCCAGGGGATCTTCCCAACCCAGGGATCAAACCCATGTTTCCTGCATCTCTTGCATTGCAGGAATCATGATGTACACCAAAATTCAATGTTATATATAATTATACCTCAATAAAACTAAGGGGCAGGAAACTAAACACATATTATACAACCCAATAATCACAGACCTGAGCATTTATCCTAGGAGAAATAAAAATTTATGTGGGCATAAAATCCTGTATATAACTTTTCATAGCAGCTTTATTTATATAATCAAAAACTGGAAACAACCAAAATGTTGCTAAACAAACAGATGAGTATACAAACTGGTACATCCACACCACGAAGTATAACTCACCTTTAAAAAGGAACAAATTACTATACACACAATTTAGATGAATTACAAGAGCATTATCATGAATGAAAATTCAGTCTCTAAAGGTCACATATTTTATAATTCCACTACTAAAATATCCTTTAAATGATAAAATTATAGGCATGAGAAACAGACTAGAGGTTTCCAGGGATTGAAGGCTCTGTTGTGGGGGGTTGGAGGAAGTGGATATACACAAAGGAGACTTGATTGTGACAGTAGCCACAGGAATCTAACACAGGTGATAAAATGACATGAAATTATACACACACTGTATCAATGTCAAATTCCTGGTTTTGAATTTGAACAATAATTATGTAAGATATAAAACTGGAGAAACTGCGTGAAGGATACATGTGATCTCTCTGTACTAGTTTTGTAACTTCCTGTGTATCCGTAGGTACTCTTTTAAAAATGAAGAGAAAAAGACAATGACATATAAATTCAAATCAGAAACTATTTTGACCTTACAGTTTTGTTCTTGTTCAAAACACTCAGAATATTCAAAGAAAATTTCCTTTTATTTTTGGTGTAACTGGTTCCTCAGTTTTTAAAAATAAGTTGAATGTAAAACAGCAAGAAGATATCCAAATCTGAGACTTTCGAAAGGATAAAATCTCTATTTCTTCATTGTGGCACAGACCTTGAGAACATCAATTTTAAAACTCAACCATAAATTTTTTTTTATATTAAGTTCATTGATGTTAAAAATATGAATGTAATTTGGATTGTTAGATTAAATCAATTACTGAGTCTCATTTTTTCTTGAAGAATTAAACCCAATGATATAAGTATAAAGAAGTTCTTTGGGGGACTTTCAAAATGGCAGAGGAGTAAGACTATACCATAAAGTAAGACTATACCATAAAGGAAGGTGGGGAGATCACCATCCCCCACAAATACATCATAAATGCATCTGCATGTGGAACAACTCATTCAGAACACCTTCTGGATGCTGGCAGAAGATGCCAGACTTCCAAAAAGGCAAGCTAATCTCCACAGAATGAAGTAGGGCAAAAGATACAAGAACAATGAAAGACAAAGGACTTGGGATGGGGATCTGAACTTTAGGGAGGGAGCTGTGAAGGAGAAAAAGTCTGCACACTCAGAAACCCCCTAATGGGTGATGACAGGAGCATCTTCAGAACCTCAAAGGGGAACGCAGCAACATTAGGAAAGCAAAATGAAAAGAATTCACCACAGAGATAACTGCTGACCAGCACTTCCCAGTTGAGACGCTGTTTGCATGCCCACTACAGTGATTTGGGGCTGGGTGCTGAGGCTCAGGCTTCAGGCACTGGAGCCCAGGGAGAAAACTGGGGTTGACAGAAATGATGCTAATCTGAGGGAACTAGTACAATACAGCTGAGAGAGTCCAAGGTAAAGCATGGGTCTTCCAGAGAGTCAAGGGATCACTGCTGCAGGGAAACTCTAATTCCACACATGCACAGACTACACAGGACTCTGCCTTTGTGAAAGCCATAGATGGGAGAAGCCACAGATGTGGACTGCCACCCCAGAGGCAGGTACACTGGCCACCACTGCCAAAGCTGGCAAAAGTGCCAGATGTGGCACTAGCCATGACTGAAGTTTATGATCCCAGAGTGGGGAATGCAGGCTGATTGGCCATCTCTAAAGCCAAGGTGAGGGCCAGAGGTTGTTGACAAAATGCCACTGTGGTCCCAACACCAGAGGCAGCAGCTTTCACCAAGCAGTGAGCAGGCACAGGTCACTGCCCACACCTTCTGGGGAAACTTTGCAGCTTGGCTCTGCTGAGGGACACATGAACCAAGGCCAACTCCCCTAAGGGAGCACATGATGGCCTGACTATAGCAACTTCCTGCAGACCTCCATCTCAGTGGGCACTTCCACATGTCCCAGTTGTGTCTCCCATATCACTCCCTCTCCCAAGTCAAACTGAGCAAGCAAGCCCTGATCAGCTGCTACTCTCGTTCACTCTTGTCTGGGTGGGGAACAGACATTGGAGGGTGGCCTACAAGCAGAAGCAGGGCCAAAACCAAAGCTGAGCACCAGGGGTTGTAGGATGGAAGAAGAAGGGAATGTGCTCCTCTAGCCACAGGTGCAGCAGATTAAATCCCCAGAAAGAGCCTAAGGCTGTGGACTTTGGGGGCAATTGTGGACTTTGGGTGCAAGAACAAGCTGGAGTAAGACCAGATCTGAGTCTGAGCTGACCATACAGCACCCACAACAGGTCCAGAGACCTTCCCAGAAATGTTGGAGGACTTCCTGAGTAAACAGAATGCCTAGTACGCACTGTAAGCAAGGACAACAGAGGATTCAGGAGGACATTCTTCTCTCTATATATGTACATATATATTTTTTCTTTTTCATACTGTTGTAATGGTGTTCTTTATTATTCCTTTAATTTTTATTTTTTAACTTACTTTTCCTTTTCAAAAACCTTTTACTTTTGAATAAATTTATTATTTTTCTATTTTTACAGTACTCTAGTTATATTCCGTTTTTTCTACGTTTTTGATCTTGTATTTCTGCTACTCTAGTTTTTAGTATTTGTTTTCACCTAGCATTTGTTTATTGGCTTGAATGTACTCTTCCTTTTTTGGTTCCTATTTTTATTCTTTTTTCTTCTTTTTTTTTTTTTTTTCCTATTCTCTTTGTGAGTATGAAAGCTCCTTTGTTTATTCTTGTCTGTTGATTGTTGCTTGTGTTGCTTTCACCATTTGTCATGGGTTTTGTCTGTCCTTTTTTTTTTTTCTTTCTACATTTGACGTCTTCTTTTTCCTTTTGCTTTTCATTTCTTTTTTTTTTTTAACTCTTTCCCCTCTTTTCTTTTGTTTTTTTCCCTCTTCTCTCACTCCTTTTTTGTTCCCTTTAATGACTTTTTCTTTCCCTTGTATGCTGTGTGGCTTGTGGAGTCTTGGGGCTACAGAAGGAGTCAGGCCTGAATCTCCAAGGTAGGAGACCTGAGTCCAGGGTGTTGCACCATGAGAGAACTCCCAATCCCATGGAACATTAAAAAGCAAGAGCTCTCCCAAAGGCCGCCATCTCAACACTAAGACCATGCAACACAAAAGGCCAGAAAGCTCCAATGCCAGACGTCTGATGCCAAACCATCAGCAAAACATGAACACAACACTGCTCAGTAGCAGAGGTGTGTCCCAATGCCATACCTTGTTTACAGACACCCCAACACAAACCACTGGATGTAGTACTGCCCTTCAGAGAGACAAGATCCAACTCCAACCACCAGAACACAGGCACCAATCCCACCACCATGTAAAGCTTCGCAAGGCACTGGTCCAAACCCACCAGCTGGGGACCAAGTCCACAACATGAACTACGACCTTGCAGCTACGGAAAGGAGACCCCAAGCACAGTAAATTAAACGAAAGGAAAAGACAGAGAAATATACAGTAGATGAAGGAACACGGTAAAACCCACAAAACCAAACAAATGAAGAAGAAATAGGCAGTCTACTTGAAAAAGTATTCAGAGTAATGAAAGTAAAGATCATCCAAAAATGTGGAAAATGGAAGCACAGATAAACAGAATTGAGGCACAGACTTAGAAGATACAAGAAATGTTTAATAAGTACCTAGTAGAAATAAAGAACATATAATCATCAATGAAAAACAAAATAACTGAGATGACAAATACACTAGAGGAAACCAAGAGCAGAATTATTGAGGCAGAAGAATGGATAAGTGAGCAGGAAGATAAATGATTTCAGGTATTTCAAGAAATACCTGAAACAGAGCAGAATAAAGAAAAAAGAATGAAAAGAAACGAAGACAGTCTCAGAGACGACTGTAACATAATTAAGCACACCAACATTTGAATTATTGAGGTCTCAGAAGAAGAAAACAAATAGAAAGGGTATGAGAAAATATTTGAGGAGATTATAGTCAAAAACTTCCCTAATATGGGAAAGGAAATACCATACAAGCCCAGGAAGCCCAGAGAGTCCCACACAGGATAAAACCAAAGAGAAACAGACCAAGACACATATTAATCAAACTAACAAAAATTAGACACAAAGAAAACCTATTCAAAGAGCAAGGGCAAAACACCAAATAATGTACAAGGGGATTCCCATAAAGCTAATAACTGATCTTTCAGCAGAAAGTCTGCAGTCTAGAAGGGAGTAGCAGGATATACTTAAAACGATGAAAAGAAAAAACCTAAAACCAAGACTACTCTTTAGAGTAAGGATCTCATTCAGATTTGACAGAGAAATCAAAAGCTTTACATAGAAGCAAAAGTTAAGAGAATTCAGCACCATCAAACCAGCTTTATGACAAATACTAAAGGAATGTCTCTAAAGAGGAAACACAAGAGTAAGAGAAGACCTACAAAAACAAACCCCAAACAATAAAATAAGTGGTAATAGGACCATGCATATCACTAATTACCTTAAATGTAAACGGATTAAATGCTCCAAGCAAAAGACACAGACAGGATGAACGGATACAGAAACAAGACCCCTATGTATGCCATCTACAAGAAACCCACTTCAAACATAGGGACACATAGAGATTGAAAGTATGGAGCTTAACTTAAAAAATATATTCCATGCAAGTGAAAATCAAAAGGAAGTTTAGGAGTAGCCTAACCAGATAAAATAGACATTGTAAATGTCTATTTTACATTTACAATGTAAATGTAAAATATTGGAGACAAGGAAGGACTTTACATAAAGATCAAGGGACTAATCCAGGAAGAAGATATAACAATCAAAAATATATATGCACCAAACATAGGAGAACCTCAATATATAAGGAAATGCTAACAATTATAAAAGGAGAAATCAACAGTAACATAATAATAGAGGGGGACTTTAAAACCTCACTCACACCAATGGACAGGTCATCCATACACAAAAATTACTAAGGAAACACAAGTTTTAAATGATACATTGGGCCAGATGGAATTAATTGATTTCTATACGACATTTCATCCAAAAACAGTAGATTTCACTTTTTTCTCTAGTGCGTAAGAAACACAATCCAGGAAAGATAACATCTTGGGGTCACAAATTAGCCTTGGTAAGTTTAAAAAAAGTAAAACTAAAAATATATCAAGCATTTTGGTTTTTTTTACCACAATGCTATAAGATTAGATATGAACTACAGGAATAAACTGTAAAAGAAAATCACAAACACAGGGAGGCTAAACATTATGCTTCTAAATAACCAAGAGTTCACTGAAGATCTCAAAGAGGGAAAAGCAAAACAGGAAAACACAACAACTCAAAACCTATGGGATTCAGTAAAACCAGTGCTATGAGGGAAATTTATAGCAATATAAACCTAGCTCAAGAAACAAGAAAAACGTCAAATAAACAATCTAACTTTACATTTAAGCAACTAGAAAAATAAGAACAACAAAAAAAAAACCAAAGTTGTTAGAAGGAAAGAAATTATAAAGATCAGATCAGAAATAAATGAAAAAGAAATGAAGGAGGCAATAGGAAAAAATCAGTGAAACTAAAAGCTGGTTTTTTGAGAAGATAAGCAAAACTGACAGACTGTTAGCCAGACTCATCAAGAAAAAAAAGGAGAAAACTCAAATCAATAAAATTATAATAGACAAAGGAGAAGTTACAACAGACAATAAAGAAATATAAAGGATTATAAAACACCACTATGAGCCAATAAAATGCCAATAAAATATATGCCAATAAAATGGAAAAGCTGGAAGAAACGGATGAATTCTATGAAAAGGACAACCTTTCAAAAGTAAGGCAGGAAGAAATAGAAAAAATGAACACACCAATCACAAACACTGAAATCAAAACTCTACTCAAAAAATCTTCCAACAAAAGCCCAGCGCCAGATAGTTTCAAAGGCAAGCTTTATCGCAAGTTTAGAGAAGAGCTAACCCATATGCTGCTCAAACTCTTCCAGAAAACTGCAGAGGAAGGAAAACTCCCAAACTCCTTTTATAAGCCACCATCACCCTGATACCAAAACGTGACAAACATACACAAAAAAAGAAAATTACAGGCCAATATCACTGATGACATGTACCACATGCATGCTCTCAGGTCCGACTCTTTGCAATCCCATGAACTGTAGCCCACCAGGCTCCTCTGTCCATGGAATTTTCCAGGCTAGAATACTAGAGTGGTTTCCTATTTCCTGCTCCAGGGGTTCTGCCTGTCCTGGAGGTTGAACCTGTGATTCTGAGTCTCCTGTAATGGCAAGTAGATTCCTTTACCACTGTACCACCTGGGAAGTCAATAACTAATAAACATTGATACAAAAATCCTCAACAAAATACTAGCAAACAGAATACAACAACATATTAAAAGCATCAGATATCCCCTTATCAAGTGGGGTTTATCTCAGGAACGCAAGGATTCTTCAATACACATAAATCAATCAATGTGGTACACCATATTAACAAATTGAAAAATAAAACCATATGATAACCTCAATAAAGGCAGAAAAAGCTTTTGCAAAATTCAGCACCCATGTATGTTAAAATAAACTCTTCCAAAAAATGGGCACAGAAGGAATCTACCGTTAACAAAGGCCGTTTACAGAAAACCAACGCAAACATGATTCTCAATGGTGAGAAACTGAAAGCATTCACTCTAAGATCAGAAACAAGACAAGGGTGCCCACTTGTGAGATAGGGTGCCCTATTATTCAACATAGTTTTGGATGTCCTAGCTACAGAAATCAGAAAAGAAAAACAAATAAAAGGAATCCAGACTGGAAAGGAAGAAATAAAACTCTATTTGCAGATAACATGATACTGTACATAAAAAACCCTAAAGATACTATCAAAAAATTACTAGAGCTAATCAGTGAATATGGTAAAGTTGCAGGATACAAAATCGATACACAGAAAACACATGCATTCCTATATACTAACAATGAAAAATCAGAAAGAGAAATTAAGGAATCAATCCCATTTACCATTGCAACAAAAAGAATAAAATACCTAGGAATAAATCTACCTAAAGAGACAAAAGAACTGTATTCAGCAAACTATAAGACACTGATGAAAGAAATCAAGGATGATATAAATAGACAGAGGAATATTTCATGATCCTGGCTTGGAAGAATCAATATTGTGAAAATGACTGAACTACCAAATGCAATCAACAGATTCAAGGCAATCCCTATCAAATTACCAATGGCATTTTTCACAGAACTAGAACAAAAAATCTGTTTGTACGGAAACACAAAAGACCCCAAATAGCCAAAGCAATCTTGAGAAAGAAGAATGGAGTTGAAGGAATCAACTTACCTGATTTCAGACTATACTACAAAGCTACAGTCATCAAGACAGTATGGTAGTGGCACAAAAAGAAAAGTATAGACCAACTGAACAAGATAGAAAGCCCAAAGACAAACCCATGCACCTAGGGGCATCTTATCTTTGACAAAGGAGTTAAGAATATGCAGTGGGGAAAAAGATAGCTTCTTCAGTAAGTGGTGCTGGGAGAACTGGACAACAACATGTAGAAGAATGAAATTAGTATACTTCCTAACACCATACACAAAGATAAACAAATGGATTAAAGACCTAAATGTACACTATAAAACTATAGTTTGATAGAAATTATAGAAACTATGAAACTCTTGGAAGAAAACATAGGCAGAACATTGTATGACATAAATCATAGCAATATCCTCTACGAACCACCTCCTAGAACAATGGAAATAAAAACAAAAATAAACAAGTGGGACCAAATTAAACTTAAAAGCTTTTGCACAGCAAAGGAAACTGTAAACAAGGTGAAAAGATAACCCTCAGAATGGGAGAAAATAATAGCAAATGAAATAACTGACAAAGGATTAATCTCCAAAATATACAAACAATTCGTACAACTCAATGCCAGAGAAACAATCCAATCAAAAAGTGGGCAAAAGACCTAAACAGACATTTCTCTAAAAATATATGGATGGCTAATAAACACATGAAGAGATGCTCAACATCACTCATTATTAGAGAAATGTAAACAAAAACTACAATGAGCTATTACCTCATACCAGTCAGAATTGCCATCATCAAAAAAGTGCTGGAGAGGGTGTGGAGAAAAGGAAACCCTCGTGCACTGCTACTGGGAATATTGAATTGAAAGAGCCATGATGGAAGACAGTATGGAGATTCCTTAGAAAATCAGGAATAAAACTACCATATAACCCAGCAACACCACTTTTAGGCATATACCCTGAGGAATCCAAAACTGAAAAAGAAACATGTACCCCAATGTTCACTGTAGCACCATTTACTATAGCTACAGAGAGTGAAAAAGTTGGCTTAAAGCTCAACATTCAGAAAACGAAGATCATGGCATCCGGTCCCATCACTTCATGGGAAATAGATGGGGAAACAGTGGAAACAGTGTCAGACTTTACGTTTCTGGGCTCCAAAATCACTGCAGATGGTGACTGCAGCCATGAAATTAAAAGACACTTACTCCTTGGAAGGAAAGTTATGACCAACATAGATAGCATATTCAAAAGCAGAGACATTACTTTGCCAACAAAGGTTCGTCTAGTCAAGGCTATGGTTTTTCCTGTAGTCATGTATGCACGTGAGAGTTGGACTGTGAAGAAGGCTGAGCGCCGAAGAATTGATGCTTTTGAACTGTGGTGTTGGAGAAGACTATTGAGAGTCCCTTGGACTGCAAGGAGATCCAACCAGTCCATTCTGAAGGAGATCAGCCCTGGGATTTCTTTGGAAGGAATGATGCTAAAGCTGAAACTCCAGTACTTTGGCCACCTCATGAGAAGAGTTGACTCACTGGAAAAGACTCTGATGCTGGGAGGGATTGGGGGCAGGAGGAGAAGGGGACGACAGAGGATGAGATGGCTGGATGGCATCACTGACTCGATGGACGTGAGTCTGAGTGAACTCCGGGAGTTGGTGATGGACAGGGAGGCCTGGCGTGCTGCAATTCATGGGGTCGCAAAGAGTCAGACACAACTGAGAGACTGAACTGAACTGAGGACATGGAAGCAACCTAGATGTCCACTGACAGATGAATGGATCAAGAAGCTGTGGTACCTATATACAACGGAATACTACTCAGCCATAAAAAGGAACACATCTGAGTCAGTTCTAATGAGGTAGATGAACCTAAAGCTTATTACAGAGACTGAAGTAAGTAAGAAAAACAAATATCATATATTAATGCATATATATGAAATCTAGAAAGATGGTACTGATGAACCTACTTGCAGGGCAGCAATGGAGAAAACACAGAGAACAGATTTATGGACAAGGGCAGGAGAGAAGAAGGAGACCGCAAGATGAAGGGAGACAGCAGCATGGAGGCACATACACTAACATATGTAAAACAGACAGCCAAAGGGAATTTGCTGTATGACTCAGGGAACTCACACTGGAGCTCTGTAGTAACCTAGAGGGGTGGGAAAGGTTGGAAGGTGGGAGGAAGGTTCAAGAGGGAGGAGACATATGTACACCTATGGTTAATTCATGTTGATGTATGAGAGAAATTAAACCAATATTGTAAAGCAATCAATTTAAAATAAATATAATTATTAAAAAATTCAACAGAATGTGGGTAGAAAAGGAACATACCTCAACACAATAAAGGTCATGTACAAGTAACCCACAGATAAACATTATTCTCAATGGTGAAAAACTAAAAACATTTTAATATCAGAAACATGATTAAGGGTGTTCATTCTTAACACTCTTATTCAATACAGTTTTCGAAGTCCTAGCCATAGTAGTCAGAGAAGAACAAGAAATAAAAGGAGTATGGATTGAAAAAGAAAAATTCTCACTGTTCGTAGATGACATAATACTATATATAGAACACTAAAGATGCCACCGGAAAATTATTAGAGCTAATCAATGAATACGGTAAAGTCAGAGGATATAAAATTAATATTCAGAAATCCCTTACATTCCTATACACTAACAATGAAAAATCAAAAAGAGAAATTAAGGAAACAATCCCATTCACCATTGCAACAAAAAGAATTAAATAGCTGGGAATAAACCAACCTAAAGAGACGAAATACCTGTATGCAGAAAACTACAAGATACAGATAAAAGAAACCAAAAACAACACAAACAGATGGAGTGATATACCATGTTCTTGAATTGGAAAAATATTGTGAAAATGACTATACTAGCCAAAGCAATCTCCAGACTCAATGTTATCCCTATCAAACTACCAATGTAATTTTTCACAGTACTGGAACAAAAAAATTCATTATTTGGAAAAACAAAAGACCCCCAAATAGCCAAAGCAATCTTAAGAAAACCAGAGCTGGAGAAATCAACCTTGCTGACTTCAGACTATACTACAAAGCTATAGTCAGCAATATGTGAACCGTGAACTTCCTGATTTTCAAGCTGGTTTTAGAAAAGGCAGAGGAACCAGAGACCAAATTGCGAACATCTGCTGGATCATGGCAAAAGCAAGAGAGTTCCAGAAAAACATCTATTTCTGCTTTATTGACTATGCCAAAGCCTTTGACTGTGTGGATCACAATAAACTGTGGAAAATTCTGAAAGAGATGGGAATACCAGACTACCTGATCTGCCTCTTGAGAAATTTGTATGCAGGTCAGGAAGCAACAGTTACAACTGGATATGGAACAACAGACTGGTTCCAAATAGGAAAAGGAATACGTCAAGGCTGTATATTGTCACCTTGCTTATTTAACTTCTATGCAGAGTACATCATGAGAAACGCTGGACTGGAAGAAACACAAGCTGGAATCAAGATTGCCCGGAGAAATACCAATAACCTCAGACATGCAGATGACACCACCCTTATGGCAGAAAGTGAAGAGGAACTAAAAAGCCTCTTGATGAAAGTGAAAGTGGAGAGTGAAA
>NW_011494927.1:753021-758993 GCF_000754665.1 Bison bison bison | reverse complement strand
CAGAGTACATCATGAGAAACGCTGGACTGGAAGAAACACAAGCTGGAATCAAGATTGCCCGGAGAAATACCAATAACCTCAGACATGCAGATGACACCACCCTTATGGCAGAAAGTGAAGAGGAACTAAAAAGCCTCTTGATGAAAGTGAAAGTGGAGAGTGAAAAAGTTGGCTTAAAGCTCAACATTCAGAAAATTAAGATCATGGCATCTGGTCCCATCACTTCATGGCAAATAGATGGGGAAACAGTGGAAACAGTGTCAGACTTTATGTTTCTGGGCTCCAAAATCACTGCAGATGGTGACTGCAGCCATGAAATTAAAAGACGCTTACTCCTTGGAAGGAAAGTTATGACCAACATAGATAGCATATTCAAAAGAGACATTACTTTGCCAACAAAGGTTCGTCTAGTCAAGGCTATGGTTTTTCCTGTAGTCATGGACGTGAGAGTTGGACTGTGAAGAAGGCTGAGCGCCGAAGAATTGATGCTTTTGAACCGTGGTGTTGGAGAAGACTATTGAGAGTCCCTTGGACTGCAAGGAGATCCAACCAGTCCATTCTGAAGGAGATCAGCCCTGGGATTTCTTTGGAAGGAATGATGCTAAAGCTGAAACTCCAGTACTTTGGCCACCTCATGCGAAGAGTTGACTCAATGGAAAAGACTCTGATGCTGGGAGGAATTGGGGGGCAGGAGGAGAAGGGGACGACAGAGGATGAGATGGCTGGATGGCATCACTGACTCGATGGACGTGTCTGAGTGAACTCCGGGAGTTGGTGATGGACAAGGAGGCCTGGCGTGCTGCAATTCATGGGGTCGCAAAGAGTCAGACACAACTGAGCGACTGATCTGATCTGATCTGATAGTCATCAAGAGTATGGTACCAGCACAACAACAGAAATACAAACCAATAGGACAAGAAAGAAAGCACAGAGATAAACCCACATACCTATGGGCACCTTATTTTTGACAAAGGAGACTATACAATGGAGAAAAGACAACCTCTTCAATAAGCAGTGCTGGGAAAAGTGGACAGCCACATGTAAAAGAATGAAAAGAACACTTTCTACCACCATACACAAAAATAAACTTGAAATGGATTAAAGACTCAAATGTTAGGCTAGCAACTTATAAAGCTCTTAGAGGAAAACATAGGTAGAACAGTCTTTGACATAAGATCCTCCTTGACCCACCTCTTAAAGTAAGGGAAACAAAAACAAAAATAAATAGGACCGCATGAATGCTCGGTGGCATCAGTGTGGCTGATTCTTTGCGACCCTATGGGCTGTAGCCCACTAGAATATTCTGTCCATGGGATTCTCCAGGCAAGAATGCTGGAGTGGGTTGCCATTTCTTCCTCAAATTGATCTTCCTGACCCAGAGATCGAACTCATGACTCTTGCCACCTCCTGCAGAGTCTTTTTTTTTTTAATATAAATGTATTCATTTTAACTGGAGGCTAATTACTTTACAGTATTGTAGTGGTTTTGCCGTATATCGACATGAATCAGCCATGGGTGTACATGTGTTCCTGATCCTGAACCCCCCTCCCACCTCCCTCCCCATCCTATCCCTGCGGGTCATCCTAACACTGAGCCACCAGAGAAGCCCCAAATGGGACCTAATTAAACTATAAAGCTTTTGCAAGGCAAGGAAACAATATACAAGAGTAAAAGACAACACTCAGAATGGGAGAAAATATTTGCAAATGTAGCAACTGACAAAGGATTATTCTCCAAAATGTATAAGCAGTTCATAAATCTCAATATCAGAAAAACAAATAGCCCAATCAAAAAATGAGCAGAAGACCTAAACAGACATTTCTCCAAAGACATACAGATGGCCAATAAACACATGAAAAGATGTTCAACAATGCTCATTATCAGAGAAACGCAAATCAAAACTACAATGAGGTATCACCTTACACAGGTGACAATGGCCATCATCAAAAAACCTACAAACGATAAATGCTGGAGTGGAAGCTGAGAAAGGGAACCCTCCTGCACTGTTGATGGGATGTAAAGTGGTATAGCCACTATGGAGAGCAGTATGGAAATTTCTTCAAAAACTAGCAATACAAATACCATATGACCCAGCAATCTCAATACTGAGCATATACCCTTATGGCTTTTAAAAAACCACAATTCAAAAAGACACACGCACCCTAATGTTCACTACAGCACTTGTTTACAATGGCCAAGACACGGAAATCAATCTAGATGTCCATCAACAAATGAATGGATAAACTGTAGTACATATATACTATGGAATGAGTGAGTGAGTGAAAGTTGCTCAGTCGGGTCCGACTCTTTGTGACCCCATGGACTATACAGTCCATGGAATTCTCCAGGCCAGAACACTGGAGTGGGTAGCCGTTCCCTTCTCCAGGGGATTTTCCCAACCCAGGGATCGAACCCAGGTCTCCTGCATTGCAGGCTGAATCATTACCAGCTGAGCCACCAGGGAAGCCCAAACTCAGCCATAAAAAGAAAGGAATTTGAGTTAGTAGTAAGTAGTGAGGTGGATAAAGGCATGTTACACAGAGTGATGTAAGTCATAGAAAAACAAAAATTGTACATTAAAATATACATATGAAAAAAAAATACATATGGAATCTAGGAAATAGTACTGATGAACCTATTTACGGAGAATAAATGCCAACCCCGACATTGAGAATGGTCTGTGGACACAGTGGGGGAAGGAAAATGTAGGACAAATTGAGAAAGTAGCATTGACATATATACACTATCATGAGTGAAACAGGTAATTAGCAGGAAACTGCTGTAAAACACAGGGAGCCCAGTCTGGTGCTCTGTGACAACCAGAGGGGTGGAATATGGGGGTGTAGGGGGTGTGAAGGAGGCTTATGAGGGACGGGATATATATCTAATTATGATGTATCATGTTGATGTATGGCAGAGACCACCACAACATTGTAAAGCAATTATCCTCCAATTATAAAACAGCATTCTTATTCCTACTGATACAAAGATAGTCACTAAATGCAAACTTTACTATAAATTTTCAAGTATTCTCAAATATATTAGGATCATACACAGCTAGTCACTTTTATCAAAGATAAAAGCCCACCATCCATGTACTCTACACAGGATAAATCCAAGAAGCTGAAACTTTCTATTCTTAAGTTTGGTTTGTGTAAGTCTCTAATAATACAAGGCTCCCCTGGTAGCTCAGGGGGTAAAAGAAAGTAAAAGCTGCTCAGTCGTATCTGACTCTGCAACCTCATGGACTATACAGTCCATGGAATTCTCCAGGCCAGCATACTGGAGTGGGTTGCCATGCCCTCCTCCAGGGCATTTTCCCAACCCAGGTCTCCCACAATGCAGGCGGATTCTTTAACCAACTGAGCCACCAGGGAAGCCTGAATCCACCTGCAATGCGGGAGACCTGGGTTCAGTCCCTGGGTTGGGAGGATCCCCTGGAGAAGGGAACAGTTACCCCTCGAGTATTCTGGCCTGGAGAATTCCATGGACAGAGGAGAATGGTGGGCTACAGTCCATGGGATCACAAAGAGTCAGACATGACTGAGTGACTTTTACTTTCACTCCTAATATTAAGTGTATTTTGCAAATGGTAAACCACCTGGGATTGAGAGGTGAAGGAATAGGGTCCCAGATGATCCATCACTGACTAGTGACCCCTACTGACGCTCTTTAAGGCTCTGGCTTCTGTCCACTGCAAAGTGGACACATTAAATTACATTGTACTGCAATGCTGCTTAAATGACATTAATATTAATGTTGTCAAGTGGTATACAAATATTAATGGTCAAAATCAATAATAATGTATACTTAGCAATAAACATTATTAAACGTTAAACAATTCTTAAATCTGGATAAAAGATTTGTAGGCAATTCTTTTTTTCCAAAATATTGTATAAGTTCAATATCACATTTCACTAATTTTAAGACACAATTTTTCATACTTAACGCATCTGAAATTGATAGAAATGTATCTAATAACCACTTTAAACAGCAGTCATAAGATACGTGTTATTACATGTGTTATGTGCATCAAAATGTGAAAGATGTGTATCAGTCTTGGAAGAAAACCCTGAAGATAAAAATGGACACTGACTTTGTTTAAAAAATTATACATCACTAATGCTCCTGATAACAGAGAACAATGTATATAGAAAAACATGGACATTGCAACTTTAAGTTGAAGGTGAACAGAAGAGTTAGGCTCTGAATGTGAGTATCTCAGCAAATTAATTTTGCTTACTTTTTAAAATGTGTGTACAAGGTTGATACGATTATTTTTAAAAGGGCTTGCCATGAGAATGAAAATTTCCAAGTCATAAAAAGCTGTGTCACAGTTAAATGACATTTTTCTCTTCACCTTCCTGCTGAAAACACTGAATCAATTTTCAAAATTTCACTTGTTTTTTTTTCCTTTAATGTCTTCCATTGTAATTTGATTTAAAAAAATTTAGTCACTAAAAGTACAGGCACCAAGCCTAATAACCAAGCTTTTGATATTAAGTAACAACAAAGGAACATATGCAAATTGATAGAATATTAAACTAAAGCTGTGTTATGACTGATGCAGGCTCTGATTTCTCTAAGTCTCCCATTGATAGAAGTTTAGTCACTGACATTTCTAGCTATTCTATTTCAATATTTATTACAGAGTGCTAACTATATGCCAGGTAGTGAATTACACACTACAGATAGCAAGGAGAATAAAGGCAGACATGATCACTGCTTTCCTGATGTTTAGTATATAGAAAAGAAGACTGACAAATTATAAATTATAATACATTCTGTGAAGAAACAACTGGAAAAAGAAAATAAAAATGAACAGTGGATGGTATTCAACTGCAGATAATGCAATGGTAACAGCGAAAACTTACATAACCTTACTCTGTGCCAGACTCTGTAACTACGTCTTTACCTACTCTTTAATCTCCAAAACAACTACTATAAAATAGATACTACTATTATCTCTATTTTATAGACCCAGGGAATATGAGACTTAATATACCTGAAATTGATATATATCTTATAATCACTTCTGGGCAGAAGTCATGATATATTTGTCATTACCTATGTATGTGAAATAAAATGTGAAAAATGGTTTAACAGTGTCTTGAAACAAAATCTTGAAAATAATAATGGATAGCAAGTAAGCAGTGAGATAGGCTATAAACCCAGAAAGTTTGGCTCCAGAGAACATGCTTTCAATCCACTATAATTTCAGGGAGAGCCTTCCTGAACTGGTTTCATAAGTTAACACCTGAAAGATGAGAAGGTAAGGGGTGGTGAGAGAAATTATGTATTAAGCCCTAAAGTGGGAAAGGGTCATTCAGTTTTAGAATATGACATAAGGCCAGCATTGTTGGAGTGTAGTTAATGACAGCAAGAATGTTGGAGAGACAGGCCTACAGAAGGCTGGTGCTACCTCGTGCAGGATCTTGTAAGACACAAGGAACTGGAATTTTATTCTAAGCGCAGCTGGATTTCAGTTATGTCACTCAGTTGTGTCTGACTCATTGCAACTGCATGGACTGCAGCACGCCAGACCTCCCTGTCCATCACCAACTCCCGGACCTTACTCAAACCCATGTCCATTGAGTTGGTGATGCCATCCAACCATCTCATCCTCTGTTGTCCCCTTATTCTCCTGCTTTCAATATTTCCCAGCATCAGGTTCTTTTCAAATGAGTCAGCTCTTCGCATCAGAAGGCCAAAGTACGGGAGTTTCAGCTTCAAAATCAGTCCTTCCAATGAACACTCAGGACTGATCTCCTTTAGGATAGACTGGTTGGACTCCTTGAAGTCCAAGGGACTCTCAAGAGTCTTCTACAAACCACAGTTCAAAAGCATCAATTCTTCGGCCCTCAGCTTTCTTTATAGTTCAACTCTCACATCCATACATCACTACTGGAAAAACCATAGCCTTGACTAGACAGACCTTTGATGGCAAAGTAATGTCTCTGCTTTTGAATATG
>NW_011494927.1:751951-752830 GCF_000754665.1 Bison bison bison | reverse complement strand
TCTTCCAAGGAGCAAGCATCTTTTCATTTCATGGCTGCAGTCACCATCTGCAGTGATTTTTGGAGCCCCAAAAAATAAAGTCTGCCACTGTTTCCCCATCTATTTTCCATGAACTGTTGGGACGTGATGCCATGATCTTAGTTTTCTGAATGTTGAGCTTTAAGCCAACTTTTTCACTCTCCTCTTTCACTTTCATCAAGAGGCTCTTTAGCTCTTCTTTGCTTTCTGCCATAAGGGTGGTGTCATTTGTAAACCTGAGATTATTGAGGTTATTGAGATTTCTCTCGGCAATCTTGATTCCAGCTTGTGCTTCATCCAGCCTAGCGTTTCTCATGATGTACTCTGCATCAAGTTAAATAAGCAGGATGACAATATACAGTCTTGATGTACTCCTTTCCCTATTTGGAATCAGTTTGTTGTTCTATGTCCAGTTCTAACTGTTGCTTCCTGACCTGCATACAGGTTTCTCAAGAGGCAGGTCAGGTGCTCTGGTATTCCCATCTCTTGAAGAATTTTTCAGTTTGTTGTGATCCACAGTGAACAGCTTTGGCATAGTCAATAAAGCAGAAACAAATGCTTTTCTGGAACTCTCTTGCTTTTTCAATGATCCAGCGGATGTTGGCAATTTGATTTCTGGTTCCTCTGTCTTTTCTAAATCCAGCTTGAACATCTGGAAGTTCACGGTTTACGTATTGTTGAAGCCTGGCTTGGAGAATTTTGAGCATGACTTTACTAGCATGTGAGATGAGTGCAATTGTGTGGTAGTCTGAGCATTCTTTGGCATTGCCTTTCTTTGGGATTGGAATGAAAACTGACCTTTTCCAGTCCTGTGGCCACTGCTGAGTTTTCCAAATTTGCTGGCATATTGAGGGCAGCACT
>NW_011494927.1:745970-751851 GCF_000754665.1 Bison bison bison | reverse complement strand
TTAGGTCCATACCATTACTGTCCTTTATTGAGCCCATCTTTGCATGAAATGTTCCTTTGGTATCTCTAATTTTCTTGAAGAGATCTCTAGTCTTTCCCCTTCTATTGTTTTCCTCTATTTCTTTGCACTGATCACCGAGGAAGGCTTTCTTATCTCTCCTTGCTATTCTTTGGAACTCTGTATTCAAATGGGTATATCTTTCCTTTTCTCCTCTGCTTTTCGCTTCCCTTCTTTTCACAGCTATTTGTAAGACCTCCTCAGACAGCCATTTTGCTTTTTTGCATTTATTTTTCTTAGGGATGGTCTTGATCCCTCTCTCCTGTACAGTGTCATGAACGTCCATCCATAGTTCATCAGGTACTCTGTCTGTCATATCTAGTCCCTTAAATATACTAATCACTGCCATTGTATAGTTGTAAGGGATTTAATTTAGGTCATACCTGAATGGTCTAGTGGTTTTCCCTACTTTCTTCAATTTAAGTCTGAATTTGGCAATAAGGTGTTCATGATCTGAGCCACAGTCAGCTCCCGGTCTTGTTTTTGCTGACTGTATAGAGCTTCTCCATCTTTGGCTGCAAAGAATATAATTAATCTGATTTTGGTGTTGGCCATCTGCTGATGTCCATGTTAGGGTCTTCTCTTGTGCTGTTGGAAGAAGGTGTTTGCTATGACCAGTGCATTCTCTTGTCAAAACTCTATTAGCCTTGGTCCTGCTTCATTCCATATTCCAAGGCCAAATTTGCCTGTTACTTCGGGTGTTTCTTGACTTCCTACTGGATTTATGGAAAACTGAACTAGATAGGAACATAATCTGATTTATTTTTTTAAAATAATCCATCTGGCTGATGTGTAAAGAATGAATTGAAAGAAGTTAAGATAAATAGAGTCTAAATTTTCATTTATTCAACAAATATTAGAATATTTATGAAGTAACTATTATTGTAGTAAGCACTATTCCAGAGATTGGACACAGAGTCAAAAACATTAGAGACAAGGTCCTCCACTGTGGAGTACACTTCTGAGTGGTGAACACACATACAAACTCATACATTCACAATTTCTCCCACTCTACTGGACATTTTCTATCAGTATACAAGTTTTACTATCTCCCATCTTTAAACAAACATCAAACAAAAATCTATCATTTGACCTTGCACTCTCTGCTAGCTATCATCCTATTCTTTTATTCCCAGAAAAAATTCTTTAAAGAATTGTCTGCAGTAACTTTGCAACCAGTTATTATCTCAATCCACTACAATCAGGTTCTTCTCTTTCACTCTATTAACATTGTTCCTGTCACTGAACCAAAAATTTTTTTAAATTTGTATGGAAAACAAAAGACCCAAAATAGCCAAAACAATCTTAAGAAAGAAGAATGGAGCTGGAGGAATCATGCTCCCTGACTTCAGCCTATACAAAGCTAGAATAATCAAAACAGTATTGTACTGGTACAAACACACACACAGATCAATGCAAAAGGTCAGAAAGCCCAGAAATAAACCCACACACTTATAGTCAATCAATTACAACACAACAGAGAAGATGGTCTCTTCAATAAGAGCTGCTGAGAATAGTGGACAGCTACAAGTAAAAGAATAAAATTAGAATATTCTTTAACACATATACAGATAAAAAAAAAAAAAAAACTCAAAATGGATTAAAGATCTAAATGCAAAACCCAGTATTATAAAACTCCTAGAGGAAAACAAACTCTTTGACATAAATCCCAGCAACATTTTTGTATCTCTCCCCTAGAATTGGAAACAAAAGCAAATAAAAACAAATAGGATCTAATTAAACTTAAAATCTATTGCACAGAAAAAGAAATAATAAACAAAACAAAAAGACAACCTTCAGAATGGGAGAAAATATTTGCAAACAGTACAATCAACAAAGTCTTAATTTCTAAAATATACAAACAGCTTATACAACACAATATCAAAATCAACAACCTAATCATAAAATAGACAGAAGACCTAAACAGACATTTCTCCAAAGAAGACACACAGATGGCCAACAGGCACGTAATAAGATGCTCAACATCATTTATTATAAGGAAAATGCAAATTAAAACTACAATGAGGTACCACCTTACATGAGTCAGGATGGCCATCATCAAAAAAACCTACAAATAAATGCTACAGAGCATGTGGAGAAAAGGGAACTCTCCTACACTACTGGTAGCAATATAAACTGGTTCAGCCACTATGGAGAACAGTATGAAGGCTTCTTAAAAACAAAACGAAATTACCACATGATCAAGCAATCCCACATATATTCAAGAAAGAAAAAAAGTCTAATTAGAAAAGATACATGCACCCTATGTTCACAGCAGCACTATTAACAATAGCCAAGACAAGGAAGCAACCTAAATGTCCATCAGCATATGAACGGATAAAGAAGATGTGACATATATAAATGCAATAGTACTCAGCCATTTAAAAGAATGAAATAAAAAAAAAATAAAAAAAAAAAAAATAAAATAAAAGAATGAAATAATACCATTTGCAGCAACATGGATGGACCTAGAGATTATCACACTAAGTGAAATAAATCAGACACAGAAAGATAAATATATGATATCACTTATTATGTGGAATCTAAAAAATGATACAATTAAACTGACTTTAAAAACAGAAATAAGCTCACAGACATAGAAAAATAATTGATGGTTACCAAAAGGGAAATAGGGGAAGAGATAAACTGAGACCTGGGAATTAAAGGATACACACTACATATATAAAATAAACAAGGACCTACTGTATAGCATAGGGCACTATATTCAAAGTCTCATTTATATACATATACATATATATATATATAATGTAATCATTTGGCTGTATACTCAAAACATTGTAAGCCACCTATACTTCAATAAAATAAATAAATAATACAAATAAAAATGAATATAAACTGTTCATGTCAATGTCACCACACTCTGAACTTGCAGTCAAATGCTAACTTCTCTCCCCTCATCTTATAACCTCTCAGAGGTGTTCACACTGTTAACTAGTTCCCCCTTCTTTCCTGTGCCACAACACTTTTCAGGTTTCCTCTCTCCTTAGCTTAAATAAAGAGGCCTACAGCACTGTGTTTAAGAGCACAGCCTTATAAACTTAGCTCTGAAGACTGGTTCAGGAGTGCTTGTCATGGAGGACAGACACAGGAAGAGAATGTTTCCCTTTCCTGAACAAGATAGAAAACTAATCAGTATTTCAGGTTAGAAATGACGATGGTTTAGACTAGAGACTAGAAATATATTTTAGCTCTATTTTAGAAATAGAACCAATAGAACTTTGGGACAGATCAGATACAGGAATTAAAGGAATAGGGGAAATCAAGATTTTGCAACAGAATAAAAAACTAATGAACACTACCTAAAAAAAAAAAAAAAATCACCAAATTTTAGAGATATATTTCACTTGATACTTTTCTACTAAAACTGATACTTGGGAGAGGTTATGTTATTTACCCAAAGTCACAAAGATAACTGGTGATAGAACTGAAAATAGAACACAAGTCTCTCATAATCCTAAGAAGCCACAGATCAGGATCTGGCAAGACGAATGCTCTCAGAAGCTTTAGTTCTTTTTTTTTCCCTAACCAATGCAGTAAAAAATACTGCAATACATTTTTGGGTTTATTGCATATAATTAGGCAAGCTATTAACTTCACACTTTATATGTCTTTAAGAAAAAAGTAAACAAAGTAAAGGTAGAATATAAATATCAGTATTGGCTTATGAAGAGTAAAATCTATTAAAAGTTCATCAAAAACATTTGCTGAAGTAAACTATTTGTAAAGGACAAGATACACAGGAAATCCCCCTTGAGCAGTTCACATTCTAATTTGCAAGATAACACACATATAAATAATTCAGGCCAACAGAAGAGATGTCATAAAATAGTACTAGAATAATTGTCAAACGAATTGTATAGACTATATGTGTGTGTGTGTGTATATATATATATATATATATATATATTTTTTTTTTTTTTTTTTAATACGCTGTGGTAGTCCTTTAGATTTGAGCTAAGCCTTCAAGGACAAGTAAGAATTTTAAAAGTAGATGGGGTGCCTAGGAAGTGACACTCTCAACTCCGTACCCTGTCCAAATAAATGTTCAATGAATCCTCAAAAAAAAATAAAAAAATAAAAAATAAAAGTAGATGGGGAAGGGGATTACATTAAACAAACCTATAAAGAGTGTCGACTAAGGTAAGGCTCAGGGCTGGGGGTTAGGGAATGGTAAGAGTGAGCTTTCTATACATGTTCCATGGAGACATTCTCTTTGGTATGACATTTGAGACCTGAATGACAAAGAAAAACAAGGAATGTGATGATGGAAGTTGCGGAGAATATTCTGAGAGAACAAGTACAAATAATCACTACATTACCTGCCTACATTAGGCTCTATAGAGTGAATACACAAAGCTTAGTTGAATAGTAAAAGGGTAGACCATAAATTTCTAAATCTGAGTTTAAGTAATCCCATAAATTCTCTTTCTCATCTCAGTTTCTGCATCAGTAAAAATTACTGCATAGAACACGTGAGATAATGAACATATAAGTGGTTTAGAAACATAAATATACCAAAATTGTAAAAGTTCAAATAAACAAGAATGGAAAAGTTTTAATATGATGCTTAGCTACACAACGTTAAAAATAGAGAAATTAGTAACAATCATTGCTGGTATGGGTATCAGCACTTCATACTTTACATATCTTTACATTTTCTCTTTCTGTAGTTTTTTGTACATGGTTCATCTTCTTTGCCAGACTGTAAGCAGATAAAGCACCTGACACGTTTTTAGTATTAGCCACACTGATATGTGAAGCGAGTTATTAATTTTAAAGCCCTTTGAGGATTTGTGTTTGCTTGTGTTCAAGATCCCATTTAGTTGAAATGACTGGAGGGGGGCTGATATCACGAAAAGTTAACAGAAATAAATATAAATGAAAATAGAATAGAACCCATTTTAAAAAAGACGGAAGTAAGCCGCAGGTAACTGTTAAGTACTACTGCTGGCCTTTAGTTAATATTCTCTGGCAGCCAAAGGAAGAAGGGAATTGGCTGAATCACACAGCGTGGCATTTAATCTATCTCAAAGATGGGCATTTATATTCATCTACAGATCTCAACTGTTCCCTGGCCCCAAAGCCGCAAGATCTTTGATCACAAACATCTGAGCAAAGGCGCAGAGCAACTATGAAGGGCTCCTGAAACTATTTAACTTGGTTCCGTTGCTTTCAGAGCCAGGACCCGTAATAAGAACGGAACCACCGGCGCCTCAACAACAGAATCCTCACTTTTCTCCCCAGGGCTCCGGCCCGGGCTTGGCAAACGAAGAAACAGCCCCTGGATCCCTTGACGGCCTCTGCACGGCTCCGTGGCTCGCCCGAAGTCTCTCTCGGCTTAAGGCGGGGGCCGTGCCGCTCCAGAAGGAGTGAGGCGGGGTTGGGGGCCGGGGCGGGCATAGGGCCGGAAGGGCCTCGGGGCGCTCAGGCCTCCGGGGTCGGGTGTTGGGGGAGGCAACCCGGGGCCCTGGAAACAACTCCCGAAGCGCCCCGCGGCGCCCTGTGTCACGGAAGCCCCCTCGCCCCGGCTCAAGACGAGCGGCATGGGCGACCGAGGCCAGAGAGCCCTCGGCTTTGCGGACGATGAGGCCGGCCCTGGCCCGGGAACGAGGCGGGCCCCCGACGCTCCCCCGGTGCCCCGCGATCACCCACCTGCACCGCGGTCTCCGAAGTCTCCAGCCCGGCCTCTCCGCTCCCGAGGCCTGGCTGCGATTGGCTCCCGCCACTGTCGCGCTGCCTCTTCTTCAAGTCTGAGCGCCCGCCGGTACGCGCCGCGCCTCCGTCCCGCCCCTCGCGCCCCCGA
>NW_011494927.1:738057-745523 GCF_000754665.1 Bison bison bison | reverse complement strand
CGAATGGCTGCTAGCTGTGCGATCGATCCAGCCCGAGGAGAAGGAACGCATTGGCCAGTTCGTCTTCGCCCGGGACGCTAAGGCCGCCCTGGTACCGCGGGTCTTTTGCGCTTCGGGTCGGGGAGCAGCCGTTGGGGTGGTGGGCCGCGCAGTAGAGACCCCGCACGCGAGCCTCGGGGTCCGCGTGCGGCCGCCCCGGGCGACTCCGGGGTGTGCCCGGCCTAGTCTCCGTCGCCTTTGTCATCGCCTTGTCCGTAGAAAAAATCAGCCCCTCCCCCGTTGCATTTGAAAAGAGAGGTCCTGCTAAACCCTAAAATAGCTGTTCCGGAGGTCTGTCAATAGGATTTTCCTTATTTTTAAGTGTTAATCAAATTTTTTTAATTTCCTTGCTTGGGCCCATAGCAGTCTGAGCCTGTTAAATATCCCACCAGTCTCCCTGTGCACCGTGCACGTGGTAGGCCCTAAAAAATATTGACAGTATCACTTAGTTTAACCTTGCACACCATAGAACTGCAAGAGTCTAGCCTCCTTTTACCGATGAAACCGAAGCAAAGGAAGAATGCGGTCTTAGGCATACCTTGTTAACTTTTAGCTCAGAAAACACTATTTTGAATATAATCGTTTATTTTACGTGTATATTTTTAGCAACAAATGGAAAGTTGGGTTTCAAAATGATGTCTATATAGCGCAGTATGGCACAGCTTCTGAGTGCCATCTCGTCAAAGACTGTCATTATCCTGAAAATGTCTCTCTGTCAAAGGACTTTTTCGTTTGAAATGTAGACTAATTGATTTTTGAAGGCACACTAGTGAATATTTTCGTGAAATTCAAAGTGTTGCAGTATTTAAAGTCAGTGTTAGAACTGAAGGAAAAAAAAAACTTGAAAGATTTTGCAAAATGTTATCTACCTTGTTTTCTTATGTCCTCGGGTATTCTCTGTGATTTTAGACCTTAATCGGAGAGAGAGTGGACTGGGTATATGTGAAAAAAGATAGGTTATGTCGTGCAGTTGTGGAGGCAAGTGATAAGTACATGTGATCTAGAAACACTTGCACATGTGCACAAAGATGTAAGTACAACAGGATTGCCCACTGGGAGTTTTTTTTTTTATATAATAGCAAACCAGAGCCAGCCTAAAATATCCAGTAATAGAGGGATAGTAAGTTGTGGTACCTTGATACTATCAAATATGCTACATTTAAAAATGCAGAGGCCAGTGGTTATGTGCAGACATAAAATAATCCCCAACACTTAGAAATGAAAAAGTTCATAGATAGTAGAATAGTACATATAGTGGGATTTCAAATAAATGGATGGATAGCAAATGCAAATGAGCATATATTTGGATACTTAGAGAAAAGATGAAGGATGAATACTTGTCAACATTGGATACTTGTTGATGGGATGGAGGGAATTGCTAAAGAGGGACTTTGACTTTTCTGTCTTCATAAGCATTTCTTAAATCTTAATGCAGGATATTTAATACTTACGTAGTTTTAAAACTTTAAGGAGTATTTTAGAAACCACAAAAATAGACTTTGTATGTTATAGGCAGTTTTACTTGAATCTTTAGTATAGACAGCAATACTTACCAAGTGTTTTATTAACAGGCTGGTCGTCTGATGATAAGGAAATTAGTTGCAGAGAAATTGAATATACCTTGGAATAATATTCGTTTGCAAAGAACTGCAAAAGGAAAACCAGTTCTTGCAAAAGACTCATTGAATCCTTACCCCAATTTCAACTTTAACATCTCTCATCAAGGAGACTATGCTGTACTTGCTGCAGAATCTGAGCTACAAGTTGGAATTGATATAATGAAGACTAGTTTTCCAGGTAATGTTGCATTTTTGTAATACATGAGTTGTTAAATATCTTGTCTTAGTTCTTGTGCTGTGCTTAGTTGCTCAGTTGTGTCTGACTGTTTGCAACCCCAGGGACTGTAGCCCTCAAGGCTCCTTTGTCCGTGGAATTCTCCAGGGAAGAAGACTGGAGTGGGTTCCCATGCCCTTCTCCAGGGGATCTTCCCAACCCAGGACTGAACCCAAGTCTCCTGCATTGCAGGCAGATTTTTTACCTTCTGAGCCACCAGGAGAGACCCAGGTTCTATCCCTTTATCAGGAAGATCAAACTGGTGGCCTTCCCTGGTGACTCAGATGGTAAAGAATCTGCCTGCAATGCAGGAGACTCCGGTTCAATATCCCTGGGTCAAGAAGATCCCCTGGAGAAATGGTTACCCACCTAAGTGTTCTTGCCTGGAAAATTCTGTGGACAGAGGAGCATGGTGGGCTACAGCCCATGGGGTCGCAAAGAGTCAAACATGACTGAGTGACTAACACTAATTAACTTGTTTAAAAAATAATAATCTCAATAGTGAGCTGTATTATGATCACTAAGCAGAGATAACATGTATTTGTATTATATCTAAATATATTTCTTTGTAGCACATTTATATACAATGAAAACAAAGAGCAAGTAGTTACTAAAATATTTATATTTTGCCTTAGAAATTTGCAGTTGATGACTGTCAGAACTGCTGACATTTATTGTGTGGTTGACTAAAGTAATTTTAATAGATCATAGGCTCTCTCAACTCCTCTGTAATTTTCATCATCAGTAACATTAGTGAGCAGTTACTGTGTGCCAAGACATTTTACTCAGTGCTTTATGTATATTATATGTTGAGTGGAACTTTCAGAAGATAAGTAACAGGATAAGAAGAAAGCTGTTAAAATAAGAGAACCAACATCTTCCTGATTTCATTGTGCAATTTCTTAATCTCCACACTGCATCCACCACAGGTTCTTTGCTTGTGTTTCCCTTGGACTGGAATATTTGTGATAACGTCGTGCTCACCTGCATTTCTGCACAGATAACTTATTTATTGATTAGCTTCCACTTCAGCTTCCACTGAAGGCTTTGTGGACCTTCAAAGTAAACCAGGTTGCTTTGTTCTAGGGTCCCATAAAATATATTTCCTTCATTCCAATAATATATTTCATTTTATAGTTATTTATCAGGATGATTGTCTTTCCACTGTACTATAACATCTAGCACCTTACCTCGTTCGAAGTAATGCATAATAAATATTTGTTAAATGAATGAATAAGCATTCTGTGCTACAATAGTAAGGCTTCAGAATATGGCTATGACTCTTATCTCTCCCTTATGTTGAATTTTCCCACCAGCTGGTTTTTCTCTAACCTGTTCATAAATCTATTAAAACTCTATTCTTTGTTCAGAAGGGAGCTGTACTAATTACAACAGGGGTTCTTGACCCCAAATAAGCATCATTTTTTTAACCTCCTGAAATTGTTCTCTACATTTTGTATGCACAGGTATGCTTTTCTCAAAGAAAGGATCTGGTTTTCTGCAGGGTCATAGAAGGTGTATTGTGAAAAAACCACTGCTCTAGAGGATTCAGAGTGAGCATACAAATGAGCCTATAAACTTCACAGTTTTCTGTGTTTCTTATATGAATTTTCTCCTAATATCAGAAATTACTGGAGAGGCCATTGCTTATTAGAATGCAGTCAGCACAATTACATAGTAATGGTTGGCTCATCAAGTTGGTATCTGCTTGGAAATTATGCCTATGGGACACAGATTTAATTACAGTTGGTTTAGTGGGCAATGTTGGGTTATGGTCAATACTGGATAAACAGGTAATTACGAAAGCGAAAAATGAAGATTCTGTTTTCTGTTAATTATATTTTATTAGCCTTTTTTATCCACCATCTTTTTTCTTTGCCCTAATTTGTCTAATCACAGTATGCAGGCCTTTTACTGTTTAGCTGTTTCATTGCCAAAAAGCTGTTGACATACCCAGTAATGCACTGAGGAAGAGGTATTTTCCAGTTTTAATTAGTATTGTTATTCTGTCACTAATGTTGGAAAGATTAATGGATGCAGCATTATTTCTCAGCAAGTAGACACTGGTTTACTTCACTGGCAATGCATTGAATTACTCTGCTTATCAGAGTGAGGAAACTGAGCAGGAGACATTCCTAAGATTTGCTAAATGATGAAGGGTAAAACTTAGTATAGCAGCAAGGGAAGTATTGTACTTTGTTCTGAATGTTGTTATTAAGATTATCTAACTTCATTTCAAGATGAAGCTAAACTTTGGGGGCATCATCAGTATATTGAAAGACTTAGTTCCATTACTCCCATTTTGTCTGCAGAGCATGGTAACCCACTCCAGTATTGCCTGAAGAATCCCACGGACAGAGGAGCCTGGTGGGTTACAGTCCATAGGGTTGCAAAGAGTTTGGACACAATTGAAGTGACTTAACATGCAAACATCGTGTAGGAACTTGTGGAGTCTTTCCTTGTCACATTAGACATTCCTACTAGGTGCAGATCATTTCCCACCTTCTCCCAGTTCTCTTTGTTGCTGTGACAGGGTAGGAGAGAATATATCATGGATTAAGAAGTTTCTGGGCTTCTTCCTTCTAGCCAGATGCCTGCACCTACCACTGTTTTCTCTGCCTAATGGAGAGAGGAACCTTATACAAACGTAACTGGTGTATACTTGGCACTCAGTAATTATTTGTTTAATGAATATCCAGAGAAGGAGTTATTAATATAAGATATTGGGGCTCTAGTATAGATAAATTGCCAGTGCAATATAATCCTAACCCTGGGGGTGGGTGTTTTATAGGTCATCATTATAATCTGTTGCACCCAGTTGGGAAATATTGGTGGTTTTTCCTTCCTTTTCTAATAATTTTTGTCTGCCTCTAAAGGCTTTTGCAGTTAGAAGTATAAGGATAGTTTTGTGAATTGTTCAGTTTTGTACCCATACTTACAAGATACAGCAAGTTAAGATGAAAGTGAAAAACCACCACAATATTATAATCAGCTTCCAATTGAAATAAATTAATTAATTTTAAAAAAAGATGAAAGTTGCTGAGTTGTGTCCGACTCTTTTCAACCTGGTAGTCCATGGAATTCTCAGGCCAGAATACTGGAGTGGGTAGCCTTTCCCTTCTTTAGGGGATCTTCCCAACCCAGGGATCAAACCCAGGTCTCCCGCATTGCATGCAGATTCTTAGCAGCTGAGCTACAAGGGAAGCCCAAGAATACTGGAGTGGGTAGCATATCCCTTCTGCAGTGGATCTTCCCAACCCAGGAATCGAATTGGGGTCTCCTGTATTGCAGGCAGATTCTTTACCAACTGAGCTATGAGGGAAGGCCAAGATAAGATAGATACAGTGTAAATATTATTAGAATTTGGAGAAAGACCCAAAATATTTTTCCCCATGAGTTTATACTTTGTAGTTCATGTTTTTGTTATGAACTTTTCTGGATATTAATTGGCAGGACAAAATGACTCAGTATTTTGAAATTTAATGCTAATTTAATAGCTTTGAAATTAGTGCATCATAGAACTGCTTCTCTTGAACAGTTGCTACTGTTCAAGGGAACAGTAAGTATTAAGAACAGTAAGTATTAAGTAAGAACAGTAAGTATAAAGTAAGTGATGGTATTATATGATAGCTTTGATAGTCTATTTGTTGTCTCCTTCCACCATACTAATTGGTAGCACTATTTTAGTAGCTTCTTAATTGGTTCCCCCTCTTTACTTCTGTTCTCACTCAATACATTGTCTGTACAGAGTTAGAGTGGTCTTTAAAAATTTCTTTAAAGCAGTTGTCTTAAACTTTTAGGTTGGTTCTTAATAAAATTCATTCCTTTTAACATGACTGTGTCGTCTTGTTGTCGCTTCTCCTTTATCTCTCCTTTTGTATTTTTATCTGTTGTCTGCTCACTGTTCTCCACACTCATCTTTTATTACCTTGAATGTAGCAAATTTTTTCCAGTTCAGGGTCATTTAAAAAATGCTGATCCCTCTGCCTGTTCTTCTCACTCTTCTTGAGTACCGGAGATCTGAAGGCTGAGAAGTAACCAGTTCCAGTACCTCCTCAGAAAGGGCTTTCCTGACAACCTGCTCTTGTTTTCTGTCATGGCCTTTCTCATTTCTAATTATAACTTAGTTATTTGATTATTATCCTTCATTTCTGTTCCCCTTCATTAAATAAGTTCAGGAGCCATGCAGACCTAGTACTTAGTGTGTCTAGCACGTCGAAGGTGCTTAGTAAATATTCATTGAATAAACAAATAATAGAAATTCTCAATTTCACTTAAAATATTCCTTAAATTTGTTGAAAAATTGGTTTGCAGCTACAGTAAACAGTGATGTTCATATCAGATTCTAGTTGGAGTATAAACTGCTCTCTTTAGTGAGCTGTGGTTACAAACAGTTCTTCCTTCAAGTCTTCTTCCTCACCCTCCAATAATCTCCCTAGCTGCTTCTCTCCTGCATTTGCATCCCCAGCAGATTCAGTTTCCAGCTTTGTTACTGTTGCAATCTACAGTCTCCGACTTAAAATTTTTCAACTTTATGATGGTTTAAAAGCAATTCAGTAGAAACCATACTTTTAATTTTGACATTTTCTCAGACTAGCCATATGTTGTAATTCTAGGCAGCAGCAGTGAGCCATAGGTCCCAGTCAGCTACACAGTCACAAGGGTAAACACCCAGTACAGCCATTGTTTTCTTCACTTTCAGTGAGGTATTCAATGCATTTTATGAAGTATTCTACACTCTATTATAAAATAGGCTTTTTGTTAGATGATTTTGCCCATTTGTAGGCTAATGTAAGTGTTCTGAAAACATTTAAAGTAGGTGAAGCTAAGCTGTGACGATCATAGCTTAGGGGTATTAAATGCATTTTCAATCCTAAAATATTTTCAGCTTAACAGTGGATTTATCAGGATATAACTTCATCATAAATCAAAGAACTGCATTCCACTGTCATTTCTGATCTACATTTTTAAGCTTATCTACATTCTTCTGGATCTGCATTTTGAAAGATATGCTTAGTTAAAGCATTGTTTTTGGTGGGGGGTTGGTTTTTTTTAAACTGGGAGATTTACAGCTGTCAAGCAGCTTAAATAAGTCACACTTCTTTTTGCTACTGGAAAAGTAGGTGTTTACTGGCAGGTAGTTTTTCCCTTTTCCCAGGTTACAGAATAGGTTTTTCCCACTGTGCAGAGGAATTCAGTGGGATCACAACATAGAACTTGTGTTTATTGAGCAACTTCTATGTGTTAAATGCTAAGAATTTGCAGGTACAAAATACTGAAAAATTCTATGGAACTGGGTTAAATGAATTTAAAGTTTTGAGGAAAGAACTGATGTCTAAGAAGAGTATACAAAAGTGAGCTGGAACTTGCTTTACTATTGTTTAAACTTATACTAGGCTTGCTGCTTGGAAGAAAAGCTATGACCAACCTAGATAGCACATTAAAAAGCAGAGACATTACTTTGTCAACAAAGGTCCGTCTAGTCAAGGCTGTGGTTTTTCCTGTAGTCATGTATGGATGTGAAAGTTGGACTGTAAAGAAAGCTGAGCACCGAAGAATCGATGCTTTTGAACTGTGGTGTTGAAGAAGAGTCT
>NW_011494927.1:711442-737957 GCF_000754665.1 Bison bison bison | reverse complement strand
AGTGAAAGTGGAGAGTGAAAAAGTTGGTCTTAAAGCTCAACATTCAGAAAACAAAGGTCATGGCATCCGGTCCCATCACTTCAATGGGAAATAGATGGGGAAACAGTGGAAACAGTGTCAGACTTTATTTTCTGGGCTCCAAAATCACTGCAGATAGGTGACTGCAGCCATGAAATTAAAGACGTTTACTCCTTGGAAGAACGTTATGACCAACCTAGATAGCATATTGAAAAGCAGAGACATTACTTTGCCTAAAAAAGGTTCGTCTAGTCAAGGCTGTGGTTTTCCTGTAGTCATGTATGGATGTGAAAGTTGGACTGTAAAGAAAGCTGAGCACCGAAGAATCGATGCTTTTGAACTGTGGTGTTGAAGAAGAGTTTTGAGAGTCCCTTGGCCTGCAAGGAGATCCAGCCTGACCATCCTAAAGGAGATCAGTCCTGAGTGTTCATTGGAAGGACTGATGTCATTGAAGCTGAAACTCCAATGCTTTGGCTACTTGATGCAAAGAACTGACTGACTGGAAAAGACCCTGATGCTGGGAAAGATTGAAGGTGGGAGGAGAAGGGGACAACAGGATGAGATGATTGGATGGCATCACTGACTCAAGGGACATGAGTTTGAGTAAACTCTGGGAGTTGGTGATGGACAGGGAGGCGTGGTGTACTGCAGTCCATGGGGTCCCAAAGAGTCGGACACGACTGAGTGACTGAACTAAACTAAACTGAGGCGTCCTAAACAAAAAAGCATGATGTTAGTGAAAGAATAGACAACTAGTACTGATTAGTACTTATATGTAATACTTCAATTCAGTGGTTAAAGATTATTTATTAAGTGGTACATTAATCACTAGGGTAATAGCTTGTTGGCTACTTGAATTTTCTCTTCCATAAACGTATTACTATTTTCTAATCCATATATAAAAGCTCTTTATGTACTTTGGATAGTGACACTTCTTTAATATCTGTTACAACTATTTTTTTTTTTATTGTATTTATTTATATATTTATTTTCAGCTATGCTGGGTGTTTGATCCTGTGCGGGCTTTTCTTTATTTGCAGAGAGCAGAGGCTACTCTAGCCATGGTATGCATGCTTCTCATTGCAGTGGCTTTTCTTGTTACAGAGTGCAGGCTTCAGTAATTGCATCACATGGGCTCAGTAGTTGTGGTGCATGGACTTAGTTGCTCCTCAGCACGTGGGCTCTTTCTAGATCAGGGATTTAACTCGTGTCTCTTGCATTGGCAGACAGATTCTTTACCACTGAGTCACAAGTGAAGCCCCTACAAATATTTTTCCACTAGATTATTTGTTTATCTTGAATTTGTTTTTTTTGTTTTTGTTTTTTTTATGTATGAATTTTATATATCTTTTTTTTAATTAATATATCTAACATTTCCTTGATAAATACTGAACTCTGTCTCATTTGAAAAAAATTAATCGGTAAAAGATTTACTCCAACAATAGGTTATAGAGTCTCTTAGTTTTTGTTTTAAAATTGTACCTTCTTTTTTACCTTTAAATCTTTAATTCCTCTAGAATTTGTGTGTATATATTTTACATCGTATGGCACAAAAGTTTTAGCACCATCAGTGTGGGATAGATTAGTAATAAACATCTAAAGTGCCTGGAATTATTAAGTACTTTATAAGTAAATGTTAGCCTAAGGTGATTGTGATAGTTGTTACATGTGTTGAATGGTGTTTCTGAAATAGTGATCAGGATGTTACAATCAGCCAGGATGCCTGTGCATGTTCCTTGAAACCATCTCAGACCTCTCAAACTAGAATTTAGATGCAGCCAGTGATTCTATACTCAAAACAGTTTCTCAGGTGATTGTTAGACATACTAGTGTTTGGGAAACACTATTAGATGTAAATTTATGGAACCAACAAAAAGATTGTAACTTGTCAACTTTTTCTGATGAGTAAGATTATCTGAAAGCCATTAGATCCTTGTTTCACGATGTACAACAAAGTTAATTAGAATTGGGTTTTAACAAAGGTTACTAGAACACAATAGAATTGTATATTTGGCCAGACTTCTGAAAGAAGGATACCTTTTAAACTTAGAAAGGTAAGAAGAACCCACAAAGTTGGCAGATGTCATTGATTTCATGTTAAGTCTCTTCTCTGTCACAAACAGGGGCAAATAAGACACAAAGAGGTAAATATGGTTAATATTTAAAGTACTTTGTAAGTATTGCTAGCAAAGCCCCTTAAAACTTAACCTAACAGTGGACTAAGGGCTTGATAAAACATTTCACAAAAGAGTGATACGTATATATAACAATTACTGCAGCAGCCTTAAAGCTAATATTTATTAAGTACTTACTAGCTCCAGGCCAGAGAAGGCAATGGCACCCCACTCCAGTACTCTTGCCTGGAGAATCCCATGGATGGAGGAGCCTGGTAGGCCGCAGTCCATGGGGTTGCTAAGAGTCGGACACGACTGAGCAACTTCACTTTCACTTTTCACTTTCATGTATTGGAGAAGGAAATGGCAACCCACTCCAGTGTTCTTGCCTGGAGAATCCCAGGGATGGGGGAGCCTGGTGGGCTGCCGTCTATGGGGTCTCACAGAGTCGGACACGACTGACGCGACTTAGCAGCAGCAGCAGCAGCTTCAGGCCCAGACCATTTATATGTTTCTTTCTTGAACTACCCAACTCTTTTCTCCCTATCTTATAGTTTAAGAAACAGCCATAGAAAAGTTAAATAACAGTAAAGAAGTGATACCAAGCAGAATGGCTATCATCAAAAATAAATGCTGAGGACTTCCCTGGTGGCCCAGAGGTTAAGACTCTGAAGTAAAAATTTAATAAATAAATACTGGGGAAGGGAGCCCTCCTACACTGTTGGTGGGACCTAGAGAATGTCAATACTGAGAGAAGTCAGTCAGGTAAAGAAGGAGAAATATTGTATGATATCCCTCATTTGGAATCTAAAATGATACAAAGGAACTTAACTTACAAAATAGAAAGAGACTCATAGACTTAGAGAATGAATTCATGGCTGCCAGGGGAAAGAGGGAAAGGGGTAGTTAGGGAGTTGAGAATGGACATGTACACACTGCTGTATTTAAAATTGATAACTAGCAAAGACCTACTGTATAGCACATGGAACGCTGCTCAATGTGTGGTAGACTGGATGGGAGGAGTTTAGGGGAGATGGCTATGTGTATGGCTGAGTCCCTTCGCTCTTCACCTGAAACTATCACAACATTGTTAATTATCTATACCCCAATACAAAATAAAAAGTTAAGTGATAGAGCCAAGATTTGAACATTTGACTCCAGTGGCATAACACTAAAGCTGAGTATGTGAATGTGTCTGTATATATAAATTGTTTGCATTTATGTATTAGTGTCCTAGGGCTCCTTTTCCCCTGTATTCTCACTTGTGTGTCTATATATAGTTTCTCCTTAAAGAACACCAGTCCTCCAAGATGACGTCATCTTAACTTGATTACATCTGCAAAGACTGTTTCCAATAAGGTCACATTTTTAGTCTGGGCATGAGTTTTAGGACAACTAGACCCTCACAGTTCAAACCCGCCTTATTCATGGCTCAACTATATAAATTATTTTTTTAGTTGTGACCTTGATTAATTGATCATTGCAGAACACTTAGTTAATATCTAGTGCTGCTTTCCCTAGAGATTAAGCTGTAAGTTGGGGGAATCCTGTTTTTCTCAACCTGGTTAGTTGAGAAAATTCATTCTTTAGATGTTTTTCAGTTATTTTACCTTTATGTATGTACTTTATGTACTTAGGTTCTTACCTGTCTATTAAATCGAAGGTTGTAATAGACATGAATTGTGTTGGTATTACTTAGAGGCTTTGCCAAGTTATGTAACTAATGATTGTGTCATTTTCAGCTAGTTTGAGGGTGTTGTATTCTGATATTTCCTACTGATATTTTAAATTCCAATATCGAAGATAAACTGAGTCCTTAGAGTACTCATCCAGTGCGTGTGTATTTTCACCTTAAGTCACAGTGTGGCACTGTGGTTCTTTGGCTGAACATTTACAAAGCTGTTTTCTGTTGCTGTCAGTCTATTTTTTTGTGGCATATGATGCTGTCAAAAGTATATGAAAATAGTCATAGCAGATTTTTTTTTTTAGTGTGCATGATCAGTTACTACTTTTTTCAGTGATTGTGCTAGATTGCTTTTTTATGTTAAATGAGTGTTTTTACTAGCATGACTAAATTTTTTCCTTGATTGCCCCATCATATTTGCCCCATCATATTTAGGTAAAAATCATAGGACTTCTTGAAGGTTATGAAATTACAGCCTAAAGAAACCAACGAACATTATGACACTATAGATGAGAATATGCGTATCTGTTAAAATTTTAGTTTTTGTTGGATAGTATTCTGTTAAAGCTGCAGTTCCATTCAAAATGGGGTTCCCTTGTGGCTCAGCTGGTAAAGAATCCGCCTGCAGTGCAGGAGACATGGGTTCGATCCCTGGGTTGGGAAGATCCCTTGGAGAAGGGAACAGCTACCCACTCCAGTATTATGGCCTAGAGAATTTCATGAACTGTATAGTCCATGAGGTCACAAGGAATCTGACACCACTGAATGACTTTCCCTTCCACTCAAAATATAAAATAGTGTCTTCCAAATTCAAGGTAGCTGTTCCTTCCATTGTTATTATTTATCCTATTTGTAACAGAATCTATTCAAAAGAAAACAGTTTATGATTTGTGTGTGTTTAGTGCTCCTAGTGTTTAAAATCTCCAGATTTTCTTCTGTCACTTTTGATAAAACAAGCTTACCGTCTTTACTTTCTTTAGTGTTTTACCTGTCAAGCCAGGATATACTAGTGATGCTTGCATTAACAAGACAGTCTTTATTAAGGGGCTTAAGAAATAAACACCAGACTATCAAAGAGTGTTCATAGCCCCAAAAGGGTTAGAATCCTCCCAGGACTCCTAAGATCCCAGTTTAATATTTCAGTGCTTTTGCATGAAATGACTTTACAGCTTTGCAGAGCTATTTTAGGAAGTAATAGGTCTGTGTGTGTGTGTGTGTGGAATCTACCTTTTTAAAATTTTTATGGTCTTTACGGAATTTGTTACAATACTGCTTCTGTTTTGACTTTCTGGCCGCAAGGCATGTGGAATCTTAGCTCCCTGACCAGGAGTGGAACTTGCACCCCTTGCATTGGAAGGCAAAGTCCTAATCACTGGACCACCAGGAAAGTCCTAGAAATGATAGCCTTATAACATTAATATGAATACAAACAATAAACATTAGTTGATTCATAAAAATGGATTGTAAAGTTCTCATTCTTGAGAACAGTAGAGGACTAAGGAGAAGATAGATAAATTACATGAGTCTGATGAACTTGAAAATAATTGAGGATCTTTGCCTTGAACTAAAGGACCACATACCATTGGAGAGTCATTAGAAATATTTCCTCTGTAAACGAGAGGAGGCTGCTGCTACTGCTGCTGCTAAGTCGCTTCAGTCGTGTCCGACTCGGTGCGACCCCATCCCTGGGATTCTCCAGGCAAGAACACTGGAGTGGGTTGCCATTTCCTTCTCCAATGCATGAAAGTGAAAAGTGAAAGTGAAGTCGCTCAGTCATGTCCAACTCTAGCAACCCCATGGACTGCAGCCTACCAGGCTCCTCCGTCCATGGGATTTTCTAGGCAAAAGTACTGGAGTGCGGGATGGTGGGGGAATTACGGGCAATTCTGTGGAAGAGCTGGTTTTTAATATTTTCTACCCTTGAGATAACCATGGAAAAGATACTTTTGGAGTGGATGATATAGTTTGCATTCTAACTGTTGAATTCTCATGGGGTTAGTTAGTGATTAAATGCCAGTAAAGCATGAAGTAGGGGGATTTGACATCTTTTTTCTTCCCAGATGTGCTATAGTTCCAGCCAGTTGGGAATGTCAGATTTTGAAGTTAAGTATTTTAGAAATGGAAGTTCAGGAGTAGACAAATTATGTTAATAGAACCTGCAGAAGGACTATTTCAAGAGGCTTGCTGGAAGTAATAGAATCATGAAATAAGGATATAGGGCAGTAGAGCATTTAATTTACCAGGTAATAGTTAACATACATTTATTCATATAGTAAACATTTATGATTTACCTACCTTGTTGCTGGGCTTCCCTGGTGGCTCAGATGGAAACAAATCTGCCTGCAATGCAGGAGACCTGGGTTTTGATCCCTGGGGGATCAAAATGGGAAAATGCCCTAGAGGAGGGCATGGCAACCCACTCCAGTATTCTTGCCTGGAGAATCACGTGGACAGAAGAGCCTAGCGAGCTACAGTCCATGGGATCACAAAGAGTCAGACACGACTAAAGTGACTTAGCACGCATGCACCTTGTTGCCAGATTTTTCTGATAGACTACTTAGGCTGTAATTGTGTGAGAGCAAGAACCATGACCAATTTGTTTTTAACTATTAGTTCAGTTCATAATGGTATAATATTTGTACACATTCTGCATAATTGTAGAATAAATGGATGATGATAGAAGGTTCCTGTTTAGTAGTTAAGATAAACACATAATATTTGAAAAATGTAATATGAAAAGCATACTGTATAATTTGTAATATATAAATTACAAATTTAGCTCTTAATTGTGGGAATCAGATTCTTCGAGTTCTATTGATTTTTTGGATGCTGTGTAATATTTTATTGTCTGTATAACAGTATTTTTTTTTTTAATGAGCCAATAGAACAGAAGTCAAAATCTATTTTTATTCGGAAAAATCATATTAGAATACATGTTTAAAAACAGTTATTGTGAAGGAAATAAGTGTATATTAACTTTCCAGTTATGTTATTCACTTAAAAGAACATTTCTTAGCTTTCTACCAATTCCCCCAAAATTATAAAGAAATTGTTTCTGATTTTCCTGTTAAATAGCAAAGTAAAATTCTAAACCTAAGTCACCCTTCTATTTCTGGACTAACCCACACTTATCTTGCATGTTATCCTTTTAATTCTCAACTAGCTTTGATTTGCTGATACTTTGTTTAGCAAAATTGTGACTGTATTCGAAAGTAATGTTGGACTATTGTTTCCTTTTGTGTGCTATCTTTAACAGTTTGGTAATTCTCTATTTCCTCAATTGACAGGTCGTGGTTCAATTCCAGAATTTTTTCATATTATGAAAAGAAAGTTTACTGACAAAGAATGGGAAACAATCAGAAGCTTTAAGGATGAATGGACTCAGCTGGATATGTTTTATAGGAATTGGGTATAATTTCTTTCTAGTTTTGAGAGTAAGCCCCTGTGTTGCTAAAAGCAGGAGCAAAAGTCCATTGGTAACCCTGTATTTTGTACAGCGTTCAAAGTACATAAGTCACTACTTGGGAACTTCATGATTTTTATGTATACGTTATTATAATGACATTTAAGAAAATTTAACATATGTTTAATACTCAATTAGAAGATCCTTACTCTTAAAGCTAAAATAAGACATTTTATTTATCATTATTAGTAAAGTTTAATGGTTTCTGTCTTAAAGAATCTCATACATATTAGAACTTAATTAAAAAACATTTACATAATATTTATTATGTACCAGAAGACATTACTGTAAGCCTTTCTTAAGTTAGTTAGTTGTTATAACCCCATGACAAAGGTACTATTATTGCATGTTACACATGGGGTAATGGAGGCATGGGGAGCCCAAATGGTATGTCTTCAACTTTCACAGCTGGCTGGCCTCTGTGTTAGTATAAAGGTGAAAATAAGTAGCTTATACTTGTAATGTAGTAGAGAATTAAAAATCCATATGTTTTGAGGGTTGAAGATTTTATGAACAATTATATCTCCTAAAGCTCTAAGAGGAAATGTCTGTCTGTATCTTAGGCACTGAAAGAAAGCTTCATAAAAGCAATAGGTGTTGGATTAGGATTTGAATTGCAACGGCTTGAATTCGATATATCCCCGTTAAACCTGGATATAGGCCAAGTTTATAAAGAAACACGTTTATTTTTGGATGGAGAAGAAGAAAAAGAATGGGCATTTGAGGTAAGAAATTTATCAGAATTGCTATAAGAATTTTCTTATTTTGTGCATGTGAGTATAAACTCAGCTTGGGGAGGCTAGTCATTGAAACTTGACACATTCGGAATCCAGTCTGGATGCTCTGAAGGTGAAGTCAGAGATACTGGGAACACGTGTAATGTTTAAGCTGATGCGTGAAAGATAAGTCATAGTACATAAAGTAAAAGAGAAGGGACAAGGAGCTCCTGTAATAGAACCACTAAAGGCCACCATTCTGTCACTGTGCTGAGGTGAGGGGGGTGGAGAGAGATGCTGATTCAGGCTAATAAGATCATGTTAGGGCATTATGAGTCGGTTAATATTTTGGTTTCTTACTTGCTTTCTGTCACTAGCAGTTCCTGGTTGCTAATGAGAGAAATCTTAACAAACTCATTTTAGCCAGAAAGACATTATGATAGGTTATTAGGGTGATTCATATAACCAAATTGCGGAATTGGCTATAATTAGAGACTGGAAAACTCAGAACTCTTTTTATCTTTTCTCTTTTGCCTTCCTGGCTTCAGTTTTCTCCCACCCACATTTCTCATTCTATACACCAGCTTTCTTAACCTTATCTAGGTAAGGTTCCTTATGTGGCAGGAAGCATGACTTTCTACAACTCGTACATGTAACAATTTACAGTTTAAAAACCCGCAGAGATCGGTGAACTCATTGGTTCAATTCGTAAAAGCTCTGGAAAAAACATTCCATGGCTTAGGTTGGATGTTAGTTGACTTTCTCTTGACCAGACGTAGCCAAGGAAGTGTGTTACAACTGGTATCAAGTGTTCGTAGCCCAGCCAAATGGTCTGTACTATAATGTGGTAGTTCTTGCAGTCATCCCCTGAATTGTGTGCAGAGAATGTCAGTATCCAGAATAAAGAATTCATGATGAGTAGGTAAAATAGGAGATGTTCGTTCATTTTCTCAAGGGAATTTAACAAGTTGTAAATAGAGAGTTGTAAGATCAGAATCATATTTTAAGACCACATTCTCTGTATGATGGTATCTGGAGGTTAAGGAAGTGAGGTGTCAAAGAAGTTATCAATTCTGTGACTTAGAGGACTGTCTGTTGAGATACTGAATATTAGAAAACAAGTGGGATTTAAGTGTGAGATACCATAGAAACATCTAAGTGAAGGTTTTGAGTGGGCGAATAGAGTGAAAGACTGGGCTAAAGGAAAGAAGGTAATCATTAACATGTGAGTGGTAGCTGAAATCATGGGATTTACAGTTGCAGCAGTGAGAGTACCTAAATTAGAATTTAGAAGGACCTAGTACAGTCCTGAGAATGCTGTTTAAAGGTGGGATGGAGAGGAGACTGAGGAAGAATAACCAAAATATAAATTAAGTAGAGGCTTCCCTGGTGATCCAGTGGTTGAGAATTCACCTTGCAGTGCAGGGGACACAGGTTCAATCTCTGGCCAGAGATCTAAGATCCCACGAGCTGTGGAGCAGCTAAGCCTGAGTGCCACAACCGCTGAGCCCCCTTGAGCTCTGGAGCTGGAGCCTCGACAGAAGAACCCGCACAACTCAAGGAAGATCTCATATGCTGCAGTGAAGATCCCATGCAGCCAAAAATATATATATAAATATTTTTAATGACAGAAAGTAGTCTTAGGTGATCCAAAGGCAGAAAGTTAGCAAAATTGCTAACATACCAAGATAGGGATTCTGTCAGTTAAAGAGTAAAGTATATTTAGCATACTGTGTTTTTTAATACAATTAAAATTTTTTTTCTCATTTTGAAAGGGGCAGATGTCAGCCATTTCATTCATGGAGAGTCCTTTATTCTTAATGGTGCCAGATGAAATAGACCTAGTAGCAGGGTAAAGAGGAAAGAATCAGTGATTGGGCCAGCTGTGCTTCAACTTTGTAGGTGACAAAGATGTCTGAGTTCCTGTGGGCGTGTGAGATGCTGTGGAAAAAGGGCCGAAGTATCTTGAAAAGATACCTAAGAGGATTTCCAAAAGAAAGAGGCAGTGGGCATTCTACTGTTTATTAATTGCTAAGGGTAGGATATACAAGAAGTCAGCTCTTAAATGCACTGTTAGGCGCAGGCAGTGGTATAGGGCAGAGGAACAGGTAGTGTTTCTCTGAAAATCCCTCAGATGCCCGCTAAGCTAGCCTTTGGATACTTGATGTGACCCAGGGTTCTAAAAAGTAGATTGCAACAGTGTTGATCATTACTTTGCCTGTTTTCCATCACTTTCCTCTCTGCCACCTGCCTGAAGGAAACCAGAGGAAGAGGAAGGTGAGGCCAGGAAGAATGTGTCTTAAGAATTAAAATAGGATTTTTTTTTTTAAGCTGAAAGTGACTGAGGAGCTACCAGGTTTGCCTCAGAGGTTGTCCAGGAACTGGGAATGAAGATCCACCAAGGCGCATTTGAAAACATCTATGGAAGGAAAATTCTTTATTGAATTGAATGTACTTGAGCATTTTGTCTATTCAGGGTACCAGTTAGGAAAATACACAAATAATATGTTAGATACATATATTTAAGTGTGGACTTAATTATACTGTGAACAGGCCTGGGAAGAGAGAGTGACCTTAACAGAATGAATCTGGTGGTATGGACAGCCAGAAGCCAGGGTTTGAGGGGAGAATGATGAGCCTGGAGTCAGGGGAGGCATGCCTAGAGTCAAGGAACACAGATGGGAATTCCTGTTGGCATTTCTGAGTCCCCCCACGAGATAAAGAATGAGCGTTTAGGCGTGCAACGGAGGGATGGCTGTGATCACAGTGGACACCTGTGGTGTAAGTGGTCTTCACTGGCGTTTCCTCCCCATCTGCACTCTCTTTATCCACTGAATTCACCCACACTGGATACTTGATATGACCTAGGGTTCTAAAAGCTGCATTACAACAGTGTTAACATTACTTTGCCTGGTGAGGCATAGTGAATGAGGGAGCACCTGGAGTCAGGAAGAGAGATGTATCTCATGGAGTTTCCCAGGGTGCGCTAGCTGTCAGGAACCCGCCTGCCAATGCAGGTAGACTGAAGAGACATGGATTTGATCCCTTCAGTCAGAAGGATCCCCTGGAGGAGGGCATGGCAACCCACTGCAGTATTCTTGCCTGGAGAATCCTATGGACACAGGAGCCTGGCAGGCTGCAGTCTGTAGGGTTGCACAGAGTCAGATACGACCCAGGCAACTTAGTAGGCACACATGTATCTAACACCTGGAAAAATAATACTCTAGAAGTATGAATTCTTACGCCAAGAGGAATCTTGTGTTTTCATAGGCTCTCAGTTTTCATAACCAGTTCCTATTTGGAAAGTTAAATTTACCATCATTGTTTAAAATGATGAGATTAGATGAAACAAATTCTTTGCTTTACTTTTGAAAGGAGGCGTTTTAAACAGTAGAAAGAATAACATGTTATGACAGATTTTACTCAGCACTTTACCCTTGGGAAAGCATTGTAAAACTTGAATGTTCTAAGTTAAACTTTGTATTTTATCTTATAAACAAACTAAAATTATACTAAGAAAATGACATACAATTTAACTGAAGCAGATTAATCTTTGTAGTCTAATCCAAAACTACCTCTTGAAAAAATAAAATACTGTTTCTTTGGGTTTGTTGGTGATTTTAAGGAAATTTTTGCTAGTAAGCTTAGAAAAAATTTTAAAATTTAGGAAGTCTTAAAGTTAAGTCTTAAGTTCAGTAGTATTGAATGTATGGCCTTAACTTTAGCTAGCTACCTTGCCAGTTTCCTTTTTCAACTAATATTATAGACATACTAGGCAGAAGGGATTTAGGGTAAAGTTAATTGCATAGAACTTTTATTCTGGTGAGACATTGAATATTAATGTTCGATAACTGGAATCACTGTCAAATAACTTCTTTAGTTTTGCGGTGTTAAATTTCATATTTATGTGATGTTGATGAGGGGTGAATAGATATGGTGAATCTTTATTTTGAAGTCAGTCTCATTGAATTTTGGCTCATTATGAAGTAAATAGACAAATTGAGCAGGGTACCTTGGCATTTTAGAGGACAGACTGAATGAAAAGAGTCTGCTGCCCATGGTTAACACTGATATTCCACCTTAGATACAGATACCACAAAACTGCTGATCTAAGGAGTTTTCCGAAAGTAGCTATAGCCAAAACACCTCTGTGTTACAGTGTTTGTATTATCAATATATTCAGTGTAAAGAATGGGAGGACCATGTTCAAAAAGAATAGTTCTGTTTTTAATGTTAATAACAAACTTTAGCCTATTAAATCTTTCTCATAGTTATTTTTTCCTCTTGAAATATTTTTCTAAATTTCTCTCTTTTGAATTTCTTTTGTTTTTTTACAAATTTGGATATCTTAAGGTACAAAGATACACAGAGGAGGATAAAGGATGAAAAGTCTCTAACATTATTTCTGATTGTAGTTCCTATTTCAACTGATTTCTTATGGAGTGCTGCCTTAGTAAAGTGGCTTCTCAGTGAAATTTTGTTTAGTTGTTCATACTTTTCTCTAGTAACTGCCTCAGTGTCTATTTTAAAGCCCCCTCTCCATTTGTCTCACACATAGGGGAAAACAGGAAATTGAGTTTTACCAATGAGTTTCCACATGATTTTCCTTAAGCTGTAATATGTAGTTAACTAAATGCTTATAAACCAATGTTGCAGACTGGTTTTTTTTTTAATCAGTTTAAGCATGTACAAAATAAACATCACCAATGAGGGCAGATGGCTCTCTAGACATGCCTCTGGGTATGATGCTTTATCTATATGGTATTCCTATTAAGAGTCTGTAATCTAAATAATCATTAAGAGCCATCAGACAAAAAATAAGCAGTGTTTATTAATAAAAAAGTGGGTGGAGCTTGTATCCTAAAATATTAGTGTCATAAAAGACAAAACATTTAGCAAGACATGGCAACTGAATGCAATACTTGACCACAAACTGGTTCCTATACTGAAGGTGGGGAAATGGTATAAAGGACATTATTGTATTCTTCACAGAATCTGGAATACAGAGAGTAGATTTAAGTATTATTTCAATGTTAAATTTATTGAAGTTATTAACTACTGTGGGTATGTGAGAGTGTCCCTATTAGAAAATACATTGCAATATTTCAGTGTAAAGGGCCAAAATGTATGTGACTTTACCTTAAACTATTCAGGGGAAGTTTGTGTGTGTGTGTGTGTATGGTGGTGGGTTGTGAGATTTTTTTTTAGATGAAAATAGAACTGTATCTAAATTTCTATACTTAGTATTCTCTGTTTGCTGCTGCTGCTAAGTCGCTTCAGTCGTGTCCAACTCTGTGCGACCCCATAGAAGGAAGCCCACCAGGCTCTCCTGTCCCTGGGATTCTCCAGTCAAGAACACTGGAGTGGGTTGCCATTTCCTTCTCCAATGCATAAAAGTGAAAAAAGTGAAGTCCCTCAGTTGTGTCTGACTCTTAGCGACCCCATGGACTGCAGCCTACCAGGCTCCTCCATCCATGGGATTTTCCAGGCAAGAGTACTGGAGTGGGTTGCCATTGCCTTCTCTGATTCTCTGTTTACTTATGTTTTATTTTTCAGGAAAGCAAAATAGATGAGCACCATTTTGTTGCAGTAGCTCTTAGGAAACCCAATGGATCTAGACATCAGAATGTAAGATTTCTCTGTTTGCTTTTTTTTTCCCCTAAAAAACATGTATTAAAGTTGAATTTGTTATTGATGGAAATAATTGTTTTATATCAGGTAGAGGTTTTAGCTTTTTGTTTTTTTTAATGATAGACTTTAGAAGTGTTCATTATCTAATCCTTAAGATCATTTGGGTTTTCACAGAAATGTTTTTAAAATATGTTACCTGCTACTTCGCATTCAAATACACTTAAATATTACAAAGAAAAAATTTTGGTAGTACTCTTCCAATATTCATATTTTCAATAGAAATTCAAGATAATTACTATCTTGGTCATCTTAACAATGGTTTATTTCCTGGTGAAATGGGGCTGTCGTGAATATAAGAAAAGTTATGACCAGCCTAGACAGCATATTAAAAAGCAGAGACGTTACTTTGCCAACAAAGGTCCGTCTAGTCAAAGCTATGGTTTTTCCAGTAGTCATGTATAGATGTGGGAGTTGGACCATAAAGAAAGCCAAGTGCCAAGTAATTGATGTTTTTGAACTGTGGTGTGGGAGAAGAGTTTTGAGAGTCCCCTGGACTGCAAGGAGATCCAACCAGTCCATCCTAAAGGAAATCAGTCCTGAATATTCATTGGAAGGACTGATGCTGAAGTTGAAACTCCAATACTTTGGCCATCTGATGCGAAGAATGGACTCATTGGAAAAGACCCTGATGCTGGGGGAGATTGAAGGTGGGAGGAGAATGGGACAACAGAGGATGAGATGGTTGGATGGCAGCACCAACTCAGTGGACATGAGTTTGAGTAAACTCTGGGAGTTGATGATGGACAGGGAGGCATGGTGTACTGCCGTCCATGGGGTCACAAAGAGTCGGACAGGACTGAGCGACTGAACTGAACTGAATATAATGGTACTAAATTGAGGGGTAATGAATAATGGGATTATCTGTCAAATTGATCTCCTTCCGCTTTTTATAGTGCTCTCCTAAATTATTCCCAAAGTGTCAAACGTGTGAGAGACCTTATGATATATTCTAGCATAACATCAATTCTTCCAATTAAAATCTGTTTTTACTTTCTTTTCCTATTAATTGGTAAGTTGGGAAATTTTTTAAAAAAGAAACCTTAGGGTCTTGACTCTCAGTCTACATACAGTTGTGATTCTATAGAAGTATTTATTTAAGGAATACTGATAATGTTACAATAATTGAAATTAAATGTATATGATTATTTTAGGGAATCTGCATAAGGGAATGTAGTGTGATCAGTATATTTTCATCATTACTTCTAGGATAAAAGCTCAGTACAGATCATGCCTTGGATAGATTAAAAAAGAGTAAAATTCTTCATAGATTATTTTTTTTAAAAGGGACGACATGTTAAAATTGACTCCTTTAATCTGAAGATGTTCTGAAACAGGTTAGCTGTCCTTGTATGCTGAAGTCTCAGCATTACCCTTTCTGCAAATACCTTATGATTCCATAGAGCTTTATATTTTTTGTAACATTTGCACATAGCAGTACCGTATTTCCATGAAGAGAGTCTATTTGGGCAGCAGTATCATAGTGAGAAAAGGGCAAGGGTTCCAGGTCCAGGTCTACCATTTAAGCTATGTTGTACACTTGTATACATTGAATGATCTTACTGAGCCTCAGTTTCCCCATCTATAGAAATGAGGTAACATAACCATATCAACATAGTAATGAGAATTAAATCATATGAAACATATTGACCCTGTAAAAGCACTGCAGAAGACCCAAGTACTGTCTTTACTAGAATGTATAGAATGTTAAAGACAGTCCACACTGGGCTGAGTTTATGAACAAGGGGTGTATCACAGAGTGTAAGATATAATTTCTATTTAGTGTTGAATGAATCACTTACTAATGAAGTGCTATATCTCTAAGTAGTTACAGCAATTTTATTAGATGCACCCTCTAGAGTATTTTTCAGAAGTTTACCTGGTGGTCTCTCCCTGTCAGAATAACCCACTTGTTTGTTAAAGTTATCTATTTGGGGATCCTTTTCTACTGAATCAGAATTGTTGGACGTATGGCTCAGTAAATCTACATTTTAAACAAATAACCACAGGCAGTTGTTACCTACAAAAAGTTTAAGAATCAGATTATTTCATATTATTCTTGTTTATATTGACAGCACTAATATAAGAAATAGAAACAATTATCTAAATCCCACTGTGTTACTTAATGTTATTGAAGTGTAACTTAATATTACTGAAATGTGATTACTCATTTCTTATTTTCCTAATTATAAAATTGACCATAAGATTAATACACATTATAATTTTGAGGTAATCTAAGGGTTTTTTTTTCCCCCTTTTAGGTTACATCTCAAGATGATTCTAAAGCAACCCAGAGGCAGTTTACTATTCTCACCTTTAATGATTTAATATCATCTGCAGTTCCTATGACCCCTGAAGATCCTTCATTTTGGGACTGTTTTTGCTTTACAGAAGAGATTTCAATAAGAAATGGTACAAAGTCATGATATGATTTTCTGAGTAACAAAGGGAAGTGAAAACTGTAGTCTTCTGTATTCACTAAAAAATAAATGCCTGAGAGTATCAAATTTTGTTTCACAAAACATTTTTAAAAAGAAGAAACAACTTTTCCTATTAAAAAAGCAGACTCCCAGATCAAGATTCGTGACTAGAATACATGTTTGCCTCTTCTTCCTCCCCAAAATCACATTGGATTTGATAAAAAATAAAAATAGAAATTGATGGTAGAGTCTTAAAGTGATAAAACAGAATACACAAAATAGAGAATGTTCAAATTCCTATTTTTCAGAGATAACTATTTTAGAGGTACCTATCCTTAAAACATGGAGTATCTTCCCAGATCTTTTTCTTGGTGAATGATGCCCTATTAATATACTTACTCTTTTTTTTTTTAATAGAACATAAATATATTTAAGTTTTCTCTTGACTCTACATCTGAGGTCCATAACTACACTGGTGTAGCATAACTTTTAGTGCTGCTTAAGTATTCTGTTTTCCAGCTACTATCAAGATGCAATTGACCATACGTATTACGGTTCAATTTGGCTTAGTAACCAAGGACATTTATTGTGTCACAAAACAAACAATTTAAAGTTGCCATTAAGGGCCTTTTTTTTGCCTCCATCTTAGCTTATTTGTTTTGCTCTAGGCTGGTCTCCCTCATGCATCTGAAAGGCAGAAAAGCCTATTTTGCCTCTCACATCTCAGTTTTGTTAGTGAGCCCCCAGAAAATTTCCACAAAGTTTCTGGTGACCCCGATCAGGTCACTGAGAAAGCTGAACTTGACACTCTTGGCTTCTGTGGAAAGGGAACTCTTGGTAAGGAAGAAGCCTAAGGCAGAGTCTGGGGGAGTGATACCTAGGGGAGGCCCACTGCCTGCTGTGAGGAAGGTATGCCATAGCTGACTCATTCTGTCCTCTCTGCTAGGCATTTTGAATGTCTGCAGTTTTTACTGTAAGCAGTGGTTTATTGAATATCCTCGTAGCCACATTTTGAAGTACATGTTTAATTATGTCCAAAGGAATTAAATATATTTAGAGCCTCGATAAGTATTGCCAAATTTTTCTCCAAAAAGGCTGCATAATTTATATTTCCAGTTAGTGTTATATGTTTGATCATTCTCTCACCACCCCCACCCCCCATCAACCTACAGACTTGGTCATCTGTAGATAGGATCTTTTTTTTAAAAAAAAATTTAATCATTGCCAATATAGGTTAAAAGTAGTACCTTATATTTTAAAAGTGTGTTTCTTTCATTACAAATGAGGTTGCTATGGCAGTGTTGTTATTGGCTGTTTGTATTATTTTTGTATGAACTGCCTGTTCATTATCTTAACCTGTTTTTATTTTGGTAAATAAGACTTAAAGTACAAACATAATACGTAAGATGCAAGACCATCATATTGATGACAGAATCTATACTATGGTTGTAGTGCATGTCTTGGGGAGTTTGAAGTCTTTATATTAATAATTGTTAAATGTCAGAAGTGAAATAGTTTCATTGTTTCTATTACTAAAGTGAAAAGTTGTGTTTAAATTGTATAAAATTAGGTATTTTGCTTAAGTACAAGAAAAATTTTGAACATTTTATTTTTTACTTCGTTAAAGCATGCAGATATTCCAAGCATAGTAAATAACTTGTTTTAAAAGGATCAAGTAGCATTTGTAGCAGAGGAAGCATTGTTATCTGTAGCATGAGTGTAATGGTGATATGAAAACGCCACCCTCTGTCTTGTTGTTATAACGTTTCTGAACTTTTATGGATCAGGCACCATGCTGCGTTTCTGGGGGTGGGGCGGGGGCGGGGTGGGGGCGGGCAGTGGGTGGAGGTCTGTTGTCTTAAGGTTTCACATAGTCAGAATCAAATAAATACACATAGTTTAGATTCAAGTAGGTCTATAAAAATCTTTCTTTCTAATAAAAATTACCATTCCCTTGACCACCTCCTATTTCCTGTCCCCAGAGTGAGCTGTTTCACTGATTTTTTTGTTGTTGTTATTTATTATCGTATCTCTAAATAGCATTATTGCTTTATCTGTTTCTAGTTTGAGGCATTTCTTTAATTTCTAATATAAAACTTTGTTCTGCTGCTTCCCAGCCATTACACTTTCCCTTCCTGCTCCCCTTTCCCAGTGTATGTAATTCAGTGTTTTCATTGACTGTGATTAAGAATGTATGCACGACTGAGATTATGTAACACTGTACAGCTAAGTGATGTGTTACTCTTACCCTCTTCTGCCTTTTTATTTCCTTGACTTAATAATTAATTTTGTTTGCATAGGTTTCTGTGTACTTACTGCTAATTAAACCCAAAACTCTACATCCAGACATACCAGTTGTTTATCAGTTTCATCCATCTTGAAAAAATTGCTCCTGAAGTAATAATCTGTTTTGTCCATTCTGAACTTTTTGCCTTCTGTGGCTAGTACACAGCTGTCATCCTGGGATCTCTTTTCACCATCGTCCTAGAAATTACTTCTGTCTCCCTTATGTTGACGGCTCACCAGGTAGCTCAGTGGTAAAGAATCCACCTGCCAGTGCAGGAGATGCAGGTTCAGTCTCTGAGTCAGGAAGATGCCCTGGAGGAGGAAATGGCAACCTACTACAGTATTATTCCCAGGATAATCCTGTGGACAGAGGGGCCTAGAGGCCACAGTCCGAGAGTCGGGCAAAACTAGCACACACCCCTATGTTGGGTTCCCTGATGGCCCATTTTCTATGTCTCATATCCTTTTTAAGATTTACTGCTTCATTTGTGTGGATTGTTATCAAGTAACTTCTTGAGAACAAAGGGAGTATAGGGATACATTTTTTTGCAGAATAGTATAGGAGATCTAATTTCTTCTTACAGATTACGCCATTCAGTTCCCCCACCAAAGCACCTGTATTTGGTGTCGCCAATTTTTGAGTCCTGAGCTGGGCTGGACGACAGCACTGTTTCATATCCATATTTTGCTGAGTCCAGAAGCATTCTTTGCTTTGTACTATACTGCCAAGTATTTATAGCTTCATTGGTTTCTGTTAATATTTTCCTACCTAGGAACTCTGATGGATTGACTTTTTAAAATGAATGTGTGTGTGTATGTGTGTACATAAACATATTCACGCATCCTGTGGTCTTCAAACTCAGGAATTGAATATATTTGAATATATTTTCAATTAAAATATTTGCCATCCTTACTACTAAGTATCTGAAACTCAGAAACTAATTAGATTTGGGTAACTAAATAGCCCCTCGCTGACTGAAGTACTGCCATCTGAACTTAAACAGCTCAAGAGATTTATATGTGTGTTCCTGTATATGTTTTTATGTATTTATATACATAAATATATGTATACTTAAATATATTCATCTTTGATCAAAAATATGCATAAGGATAATTCCATCTAGTACTTGCACTTCCCAGGTAGCACTAGTGGTAACGAACCTGCCTGCCCGTTGGAGGAGACATGAGATGCAGGTTCAGTCCCTGGGTTGGGAAGATCCCCTGGAGAGGGGCATGGCAACCCACTGCAGTATTCTTGCCTGGAGAGTCCCATGGGCAGTGGAACCTGGCAGGTTATGGTCCATTCGGTTGCAAAGAGTTGGACATGACAGAAGCAACTTATCAGTAGCAGCACTTCTTGATCAAATTATGGGGAAAATGTGCCACCAGAGTTTGTGAATTTGAGGTTGGCAAACGTCTTTGCACATATTTTTTGTCTGTCTTAGAGCATCTATGTTAGAATACCTAGCTTCCATTTTGCTTCACATGTATCAAGCAATCCTCATAACTTTGCAGGGTAAGTCCTAGTATCCCCTTTTTACTGATGGGTGAAATAAGGTACTGAGATGTTAAGCAGTTTACTAATAAAGTAGATGGAATTATATAGTGGACTCCACATTTGAACCAGGTAGCCTAGATGCAGAGTCTGAATTGAACTGTACTGAAATTCAGTGGTACACTGTAAAGAATGAAAGCAATCCTGGGGCAAGGATGATAGAGCCTGGGAGCCTGAACTTGTAGCTTTTGCTGATATCATTAAATAATGTCAGGTCACCAACACCTAGGTTTATCACTGTCTTACCATATTTGCCTCAAATTTTTTATCCCAAAGATAAAAAATTTTATCCCACCCCTGAAACCAAGCAGGACTATGTGGGGCTCCTGGGCATGGAAGCTTTTCCATGTTTCCCATTTCTTGTTTGTACAGTATAGACTTCAGCCTCTGTGACCTCTGAGTTCCAAAGGACAGGTTCAAACAGTTGCTAATCAAGGAATGGAGGAAATGCAGAGACAGGAGGAACAATTAAACAGGAGTGTGCAGGGTCATGATTCTGCCTCAAGGGATACACATGACAGTATCAGCTCTTCCACAGAACTAAAACCCCCAACAAGTGGGAGATGTTTACTACTTTCACATTCTTTATTCCAGAGAAGGTCACAGTTTGAGAACCACAGAAGCTCATCAGAAGACCACCTGAGGCCAGATTAAAGCCATGCAGGCCATAAACGTAACTCTGATCCTCATCAGCAATCATACCCTTGAACCATTGCTATAAAACTCTTCACCAAATTCTCCCTGACTTGGGGCACACAGTTTTGAGGGCATTAGCCCATTGTGTTCCCTTTACCCAGCAAGGCAATAAAGCTCTTTTCTACTTCACCCAAAACCTTGTCTTTGAGATTCAATTTGGCACTGATGCACAGGGGCTGAGTTTCGGCATCACCCCCAGTCCTATTCCTTTTTCTCTCTCCAGAGATAACTTGTATCACTTGCAGTTTTATGGACTTAAGTACTTGTGTATGCATCCATAATCTATGGGTAATGTTATATACTTACAGCCTATCTTTTCCTATTAAAATTGAAACATCAGGATTAGATGTCTTCAAAGTGGCAACAGTATGAGAATAATCAGCTCACTCAATTGAATTAGACACCCTTGGGCATCCCAGATGGTGCTAGTGGTAAAGAACCTGCTAATACAGGAAACAAGAGATGAGGATTCAATTCCTGGGTCAGGAAGACCCCCTGGAGGAGGGCATGGCAACCCACTCCAGTATTCTTGCATGGAGAATTCCGTGGACAGAAGAGCCTGGGGGCTACAGTTCATAGAGTCACAGAGTCAGACACGACTAAAGTGACTTAGGATGCATGTGCATCCATACATACCCTTAAAGGTAGGTGGTCACCATTAGGAGTTACAGTAGGACACCTGGAGGCATTCAGTTTTTATCTAAATTTTGGGAAAGAATCTTTATGATGGCAGCAATACAGATAATAAATAGAATGTAAACTTGCCTGACTTTTAAAAAGGATGGCAGAGGAGCTTCCTTGCCTAGGATATGCAGTCACAGTTCCTTCAGGATCATTTTTCAATGTAAAAATTAAATAGGAGCCAACATTAGGAGGACAAAAAGTGAAATTTGTTGAATACTTAATCAGAAGTAGAGCCTGATGCTTGGCATAATGCCTACCTTTGCAAATCACCTTCAAGAAAGCACCTATGTGCTAGATATAAAGCCAGTCTTCTACTGGCCTGGAGCTCAAGTAGTAGGTTAGTGGAAGCCCAGAGTTTTGGTGGTCCCATCACTTCATGGCAAATAGATGGAGAAACAATGGAAAAAGTGTCAGACTATTTTCTTGGGCTCCATAATCACTGCAGATGGTGACTTCAGCCATGAAATTAAAAGACGTTTGCTCCTTGGAAGAAAACCTCTGACCAACCTAGACAGCGTATTGAAAAGCAGAGACATTACTTTGCCAACAAAGGTCCATCTAGTCAAAGTTATGGTTTCTCCAGTAGTCGTGTATGGATGTGAGAGTTGGACCATAAAGAAAGCTCAGTGCCAAAGAATCAATGCTTTTGAACTGCGGTGTTGGAGAAGACTCTTGAGAGTCCCTTGGACAGCAAGGAGATCCAACCATTCCATTCTAAAGGAAATCAGTCCTGAATATTCATTGGAAGGACTGATGCTGAAGCTGAAACTCCAGTACTTTGGTCATCTGATGTGAAGAACTGACTGATTTGAAAAGACCCTGATGCTGGGAAAGATTGAAAGTAGGAGGAGAAGAGGGTAACAGAACATGAGATGTTTGGATGCATATGAATTTGAGTAAGCTCCGGGAGTGGAGTTGGTGTTGGACAGGGAAGCCTGGCGTGCTGCAGTATATGGGGTCACAGAGTCAGACATGACTGAGCAACTGAACTGAACTGAACAGTATGCTGTCATATCTCTTTGTACTTAGCACCCTTTCTGTGTTCTTCCCAGTGCCTTAATAAGGAAGCCTGATAACCTGGCCATCTAAATCTACTCTACCCTTCACCCTGCTCAGTACCCAAGAAATTGACTTCTTTGCACTATATTAACCAGAATTCCTTTTCCTTGGTAGAGTGTTGCAAATGGGCGAAGCCATTAGGAGAAGACTGGGTGGGAAGGGAAAGAAGTCAAGGAGTTTATGCTTTTGCCTCTTCTCACGCAGTGATTTGGAAATGGCTGTATTTCTCCACATTACAGCTCCTAATGTAGCCCAGAAGTTGATCTCACAGGTTCAGCAACTGGTTTTCCTTACATTTTCTTATGAGTAGAAACATGGTGCTTTTGCTTAACCCAGGCTGCTTCCCCAACTCTTGTAGTGTCCTTTATCCTTTCCTGCACTCTTTGCTCACTCCATTCCCATTTCCTGGTGCAGTCCTGTATAGTATAGTCAGTTGTACCACAAGTAGCTCTAGGAAGCAGAGCCTGAGTGTAGGGGAAATGATGTTTGTGGCAAGAGGTGATTTCACCTTTGTTCACATTGTCCCTAATAGTGTTGCGGGGTGTTGGAGAACAATGGGTTAAGATTGAGTGGCTGTGGCGTCCAGTCCTTGTGGTCATGGTGGGGATTACAGAGGGTTGTGAGAGCTAGTCGATTGGGATTTTTATTTTTTGGCTACGCCACATGGCATGTGAAATATGTGACCAGGGATCAAACCTGTACCCTCTGCAGTGGAAGCACAGTCTAAACCACTGGAGCGCCAGGGAAGTCCTGGGCTAGTCTTTTTAAATGTCCAAGAGATAGGCATAGGATAAAGGATAAATTGAAAGCAAGTGTGAAACTTCAGAAAACTTAACTGTGGCAGCTTTAGAGGAATGTCTTGTCCTTCATAGTTGACAGAAGGAATCCTTCCTCTTTGGGGGAAACAGTCTTACTCCCAAGAAAATAAAGCTTTCAGTGACTTCACCTAAGAAAATTCTGTCAGAGGATATCAGGGTCTACACCTGCCATCCACCTTTACACTCTAGAAAATGATAAAATGCCAGCATATCCCAAATGAGTACAAGGTTGAACCCAAGAGAAGGCACCTGTACAACATATTACCACCTTGCATCAGTATGAGTCTGGGAAACAAGTATGGAAGTGGATTCTAAGGAGTCACACCAAAAGTGTGACATAGGATAGGCCAGGATTATTGATACTGGTGTACTCACATGGGAAATGTGATTTAATGTATTGGCTTGGAAACCTGGGAATGATAGCAGTATTGACACAATAGCTGCCTACAGTCAGCTCGGTGGAAATTTCAGTACATTTGGAAGGGTTCAGAGTCTTAGGGAGATGGGAATGTGGGCTTGCTCATTACCAAAAACTTGGTTGCTTAACAAGAAGACAAATGTATTCTCTCACACTTCTGGAGGCCAGAAGTCTAAAATCTGGTCTGAGATTAAGGTGTCAGCAGGACTATACTCCCTCCAGAGGCTCTAGGGCTCCAGGGGAGATCAGTTCCTTGCCTCTTAGCTTCTGGGGGCTGCCAACATTGCTCAGCTGGTGTTCACATCACTCAAGTCTTTGTCTTCAAGGACACATTGCCTCTTCTTTAGCGCATGTCAAATCTCCCTCTGCCTGTCTCTTACAAGGATGGTTGTGACTGAATTTGTGGCCCACTCAAATAATCTAGGATTCAAATTTCTTAAACTAAGTCATATTTATGGGGGGGGGGGGGTGGTTTGCCATATGAATTACATTCACAAGTTCCAAGGATTACAGATTGCTCTCTTTGGGGACAGTTATTCAATCTACTATTATATAGTGAATGGTTTAATTATCATACATCTATACCATGGGATACTAACTCAGCAATAAAAAGGAATGAACTATCGATACCCATTACAATCTGGGTAAATGGCCAGAAAAATTGCACTGAGTGAAAAAAAGTTATGAAAGTATACATAGTGTATGTATTTACATATACACACACACACACACACACACACACACACACACACACGCTGGAATCAAGATTTCTGGGAGAAATATCAATAACCTCAGATATGCAGATGACACCACCCTTATGGCAGAAAGTGAAGAGGAACTAAAAAGCCTCTTGATGAAAGAGGAGAGTGAAAAAGTTGGCTTAAAGTTCAAGATGCAGAAAACGAAGATCATGGCATCTGGTCCCATCACTTCATGGCAAATAGATGGGGAAACAGTGTCAGACTTTATTTTGGGGGGGCTCCAAAATCACTGCAGATGGTGATTGCAGCCATGAAATTAAAAGATGCTTACTCCTTGGAAGGAACATTATGACTAACCTAGATAGCATATTCAAAAGCAGAGACATTACCTTGCCAACAAAGGTCCGTCTAGTCAAGGCTATGGTTTTTCTTGTAGTCGTGTATGGATGTGAAAGTTGGACTGTGAAGAAAGCTGAGCACCGAAGAATTGATGCCTTCGAACTGTGGTGTTGGAAAAGACTCTTGAGAGTCCCTTGGACTGCAAGGAGATCCAACCAGTCCATTCTGAAGGAGATTAGCCCTGGGATTTCTTTGGAAGGACTGATGCTAAAGCTGAAACTCCAGTACTTTGGCCACCTCATGTGAAGAGTTGACACATTGGAAAAGACTGATGCTGGGAGGGATTGAGGTCAGGAGGAGAAGGGGATGACAGAGGATGAGATGGCTGGATGGCATCACCAACTCGATGGACATGAGTCTGAATGAACTCCGGGATTTGGTGATGGACAGGGAGGCCTGGTGTGCTGCAATTCATGGGAACGCAAAGAGTCGGACACAACTGAGTGACTGAACTGAACTGAACTGATATACACATATATATGAAGAATTTATATAACATCCTTTAAATGATGAAATTATAGAAATAGCAGATTAGAGACTACCAGGGTATAAAGAGGTGGTGGGGACAGGAAGGAGGAAAGTATGGCTGCAGTAAGACACAAGGGATCCTTGTTGAGACGTTAATGTTATGTACCTTGATTGTATCAATATCAAAATTCTGATTGTAATATTGTTCTATAGTTTTGCATGCATAGTAAACAGGCTACCTCTAGTATTTTACAGCTATATATGAATTTCCAATTATGTCAAAATAAAGTGCATAACTTAAAAATATCCTACTCAACAACTAAAAAACAACCCAATCAAAAACTGGGAAGAAAACCTAAACAGACATTTCTCCAAAGAAGACATCTAGATGGTCAATAGGCCATAAAAAGATGCTCATTATTAGAGAAATGCAAATCAAAAGTACAATATATCACTTCACACCAGTCGGAATGGCCATCATTAAAAAGTTTACAAATAACAGGAGAAACAAAATGGCAGAGGAGTAGGTGACATGGAGTACATCTCTCCACTGATGCATCAAGAATACACCTTCAGACACAGAAGCTTTTGCAGGACACCAGCTGAGAGCAGGCAGGAATCCTTGACCACTGGAAAGGAATATATAGACCCATGCAAAATTTGGCAGAGCAAATGCAGGAAGAGAAAAGCCAGAGAGTGAGCAGGACTGGTGCTACACCTGGTAGGCAGGGGAATGAAACTGCAATTGTTTGGGACAGAGGAGAAGCATTTGAGACTGTTTGAGAGTGCAGCAGTGATCTGCAACAGGCTGAATGGAATGAGAACAATACAAACAATCCTTGCCACATCTGTACATACACTGGACAGGGATGCAACTCCCCTGGAATGTGCGGTGGCTAGGAGCTGAAGCCTAGGAATTGGAGAGCAACCCCAGGACAAAGTCTGCTCTTGATGGTAGGGAGACTGCCCAAGGGGATATTAGCGAGGATATCGCCATGAGAAATGCCTTTGGCAATACTGCTGAGTTACACACAGAGGGTGAGGCCATCACCATCATCTCTCTGCCCACATGCCAGCACCAGCAGCTGGCCAACACAGGAAGACCTCAGACAGGGTGGTCCCCCGACACACCAAGAAATGGAGAAGAAACTAAGCTGAGGGGGAAGAAGGGTTAAGTGCCTGATGAAGGACCCGAGCCAGGGGGGCCACTTAAGTGCCTGACATGCCAAGCAATAGAGAAGGACCACAGCCAGGGGGGCCGTCTAGGTGCCTGAATGCCTCAAGCAACAGAGAAGGACCAGCCAGGGAGGCCCTTTGAATGCCAGCTG
>NW_011494927.1:703652-711342 GCF_000754665.1 Bison bison bison | reverse complement strand
CTGTGACCCCATGAACTACAGCACGCCAGGCTTCCCTGTCCATCACCAACTCCCAGAGTCAACCCAAACCCATGTCCATTGAGTTGGTGATGCCATCCAACCATCTCATCCTCTGTGGCCCCCTTCTCCTCCTGTCCTCAATCTTTCCCAGCATCAGGGTCTTTTCCAATGAGTCAGCTCTCCACATTAGGTGGCCGAAGGACTGGAGTTTCAGCTTCAACATCAGTCCTCTCAATGAACATCCAGGACTGATCTCCTTTTAGGATGGACTGGTTGGATCTCCTTGCAATCCAACGGACTCTCAAGAGTCTTCTCCAACACCACAGTTCAAAAACATCAATTCTCCAGTGCTCAGTTTTCTTTATAATCCAACTCTCACATCCATACATGACCACTGGAAAAACCATTCCTTGACTAGATGGACCTTTGTTGACAAAGTAATGTCTCTGCTTTTTAATATGCTGTCTAGGTTGGTCAGAGGTTTTCTCCCAAGAAGCAAGTGTCTTAATTTCATGGCTGCAAGCACCATCTGCAGTGATTTTGGAGCCCAGAAAAATAAAGTCAGCCACTGTTTCCACTGTTTCCCCATCTATTTCCCATGAAGTGATGGGACCAGATGCCATGATCTTTGTTTTCTGAATGTTGACCTTTAAGCCAATTTCACTCTCCTCTTTCATTTTCATCAAGAGGCCCTTTAGTTCTTCTTCACTTTCTGCCATAAGGGTGGTGTCATCTGCATATCTGAGGTTATTGATATTTCTCCCGACAATCTTGATTCCAGTTTGTGCTTCCTCCAACCCAGTGTTTCTCATGATGTACTCTGCATATAAGTTAAATGAGCAAGGTGACAATATATAGCCTTGATGTACTTCTTTTCCTATTAGGAATCAGTCTGTTTTTCCATATCCAGATCTAACTGTTGCTTCCTGACCTGCATACAGGTCTCTCATGAGGCAGGTCAGGTGGTCTGGTATTCCCATCTCTTTCAGAATTTTCCACAATTTATTGTGATCCACACAGTCAAAAGCTTTGTGATAGTCAATAAAGCAGAAATAGATGTTTTTCTGGAACTCTCTTGTTTTTTCAATGATTCAGTGGATGTTGGCAATTTGTTCTCTGGTTCCTCTGCCTTTTCTAAATCCAGCTTGAACATATGGGAGTTCACAGTTCACTTACTGCTGAAGCCTGGCTTGGAGAATTTTAAGTACTATTTCACTAGTGTGTGAGATGAGTGCAATTGTGTGGTAGTTTGAGCATTCTTTGGCATTGCCTTTCTTTGGGATTGGAATGCAAACTGACTTTTCCAGTCCTATGGCCACTGCCGAGTTTTCCAAATTTGCTGGCATATTGAGTGCAGCACTTTCACAGCATCATCTTTTAGGATTTGAAATAGCTCAACTGGAATTCCATCACCTCCATTAGCTTTGTTCGTATTGATGCTTTCTCAGGCCCACTTGACTTCACATTCCAGGATGTCTGACTCTAGGTGAGTGATTGCACTGTTGTGATTATCTGGGTCATGAAGATCTTTTTTGTACAGTTTTCTGTGTATTTTTGCCACCTCTTCTTAATATCTTCTGCTTCTGTTAGGTCCCTACCATTTCTGTCCTTTATTGAGCCCATCTTTGCATGAAATGTTCCCTTGGTATCTCGAATTTTCCTGAAGAGATCTCTAGTCTTCCCACTCTATTATTTTCCTCTATTTCTTCTCATTGATTGCTGAGGAAGGCTTTCTTATCTCTCCTTGCTATTCTTTGGAACTCTGCATTCAAATAGGTATATCTTTCCTTTTCTCCTTTGCTTTTCACTTCTCTTCTTTTCACAGCTGGTTGTAAGGCGTCCTCAGATAGCCATTTTGCTTTTTTGCATTTCTATTTCTTGGGGATGATATTGATCCCTGTCTCCTGTGCAATGTCATGAATCTCCGTCCATAGTTTCTCATGCACTCTGTCAGATCTAGGCCCTTAAATCTGTTTCTCACTTCCACTGTATAGTCATAAGGGATTTGCTTTAGGTCATACCTGAATGGTCTAGTGGTTTTCTCCACTTTCTTCAATTTAAGTCTGAATTTGGCAATAAGGAGTTCATGATCTGAGCCACAGTCAGCTCCCAGTCTTGATTTTGCTGACTGTATAGAGCTTCTCCATCTTTGGCTGCAAAGAATATAATCAATGTGATTTCGGTGTTGACCATCTGGTGATGTCCATGTGTAGAGTCTTCTCTTGTGTTGATGGAAGAGGGTATTTGCTATGACCAGTGCTTTCTCTTGGCAGAACTCTATTAGCCTTTGCCCTGCTTCATTCTGTACTCCAAGGCCAAATTTGCCTGTTAGTCCAGGAGTTTCTTGACTTCGTACTTTTGCATTCAAGTCCCTTATAATGAAAAGGACATCTTTTTTGGGTGTTAGTTCTTGGGTGACGGTCTTGTAGGTCTTCATAGAACTGTTCAACTTCAGCTTCTTCAGTGTTTCTGGTCGGGGCATAGACGAGGATTACCATGATATTGAATGGTTTGCCTTGGAAACCAACAGAGATCATTCTGTCGTTTTTGAGATTGCATCCAAGTACTGCATTTCAGACTCTTTTGTTGACAGTGATGGCTACTCCATTTCTTCTAAGGGATTCCTGCCCACAGTAGTAGATATAATGGTCATATGAGTTAGATTCATTCATTCCAGTACATCTTAGTTCGCTGATTCCTAGAATGTTGATGTCCACTTTTTTCATCTCCTGTTTGACCACTTCCAATTTGCCTTGATTCATGAACCTAACATTCCAGGTTCCTATGAAATATTGCTCTTTACAGCATCGAACCTTGCTTCTATCCCCAGTCCCATCCGCAACTGAGTGCTGTTGAAGCATGGTGGCTGCGATGGCTCAGAAGCACAGCTGAGAGGAGCTACCCCACATCCAAGGTCAGGGGGCGGCAGCCAAGAGGATCTACCCTACGTCCAAGGAAAGGAGCAGCAGCTGCACTTTACTGGAGCAGCCGTGAAGAAATACCCCATGTCCAAGGCAAGAGAAACCCAAGTTAAGATGGTAGGCACTGAGAGAAGGCTTCAGAGGGCAGACAGACTGAAAACACAATCATAGACAACTAGCCAATCTGATCACACGGACCACAGCCTTGTCTAACTCAATGGAACTAACCCATGCCGTGTAGGGCCACCCAAGACGGATGGGTCATGGTGGAGAGGTGTGACAGAATGTGGTCCACTGGAGAAGGGAATGGCAAACGACTTTAGTATTCTTGCCTTGAGAACCCCATGAACAGTATGAATAGTATGCCACTTGTCAGAGGCTAGAAAAAGACTCTTAATAGTACCATAGCTGAGGCAGCTGGCATCCAGCACACTTGGTACCGCCAGGGTCCCTGCAATCCAAACAGCTGCACCACCTCCACACCCGGTCCTCACTGGGCAAGTCCTCCAGGGCAGCCTCAGGAGCAAACTCCTGTGGATTATCCACATGCAGAATAGAGATTGAGAGGGTATCAGGCAGGAACCAAAGGGTCTCCAAATGGGGGAAATAGGCAGCAACTGTCAGAGATTTTTTTTATCTCTCTCTTAAGTGGCAGGATTTGTTATAGCCAAACACTCCAGGAAACAAACTCACTCAGAAGGGCAGTGTGGATACTGGAGTGCAGTTTATTACACAGGCAGGTCCAAGGCAGAGTTTCCTCTTTAGCCAGGGACCCTGACGAACTTTTGTGAACACCTTATATGCATTAAGTGTACTGCTCAAGCCCACATCCCCAAATTCCCTAAGCCTATCCTGGAAAATGTTAAAGGGAGATACAATCAGGTACAGCCATGATTCATAATCAGAAAGGTCAGTTATACATTGTAACCTACACCAATAGGTGCCATAAAGATTACGAAGGTGATTGACTACACAGGGGATTATTACATTCTTTCTGGCGAAGGGAAATCTTGGTGTGGGATCTGGTGTCTATCAGGCTGGGAGGTCTGTTCTGTCATAGGTATGTGATCTCCATGGCCTCCAGGAACATAGTCCAAAGTTCACTGGGAATGTAAGATGGATTTTCCTTCCTTTTCAAGATGGAGTCAACTCAGCCTGTTCCTTTCCTCTAACTACAAGTGTTAGATATTTTCCCCTTCTCTATAGAAACTTAAAAAGAGGTTTCTTTTAAAATTTTGTGTTGCCATGACAACACCCAGTTCCACCTGAACTTAACTTTTCTCAAACCTTAAGCTAATCAATGTATTTTTCTTATGGAAATGTTTGTCTTAAGCTATGTTAATGAACTATGTATTTATCCTAGACTCTGTCTTCAAGTTGGTTCTGCCTAAGACTCACAACCGTAAATATAATATGCCTAGCTGCTGTTAACAGAGAAGGCAATGGCACCCCACTCCAGTACTCTTGCCTGGAAAATCCCATGAACGGAGGGCCTGGTGGGCTGTAGTCAATGGGGTCGCTAAAAGTTGCACACGACTGAGTGACTTCACTTTCACTTCACTTTAAGACTCAGAACCAACTTGACAAACCAGTATATTTTACTCATACAAATGTTCTCTTAAGCTATGTTAATAAGACAGTATTTACTTGGAAACTTGCCTTTCTTCAAGATTCATGTCAATCATTTTATGGCCTGGGACCACTCACCTTGTGCGAATGTTATCTCAGAATGCATATTGTGGGTGAGGGGCCTGGTGCCATTCTCTGAGTTTTGAGACATTTCCTTTCTCCAATTAGCAACATGCGAGTAGCTATATAACATCTAGCTAGCAGGGAAGCACTCTTTCTGCCCGCTTCTGATGTCTATGTCAGAAGCTTTCTCTATCTTTTTTATACTTTATAAAACTTTATTACACAAAAGCTCTGTGCGATCAAGCCTCATCACTAGTCCCGGATAGAATTCTTCTACTCTGGAGGCCAAGAATCCCAGCATCTTTCACAGCTCAGCAACAACCTTTCAAGATAAAAACACAATTGAAATGGAGGGGCAATGGGGCTAAGGAGGAGGAGCAAATACCTTCCCACCAATAATACAAGCTGCAGATTAAATCCACACACTCGACTAGGCAGACTCTCTGTCTTTGGAGCATATGAAAGAACAATGAGAGTTCCCACAAAAGGAAATGCACTAACTCTTTCAACTGTGGACACTGGGGGCAAGAACACCAAACAGTAGGACAAGATTTGAGTCTGAGCTATTCCCACAGTAGGTCCAGAGACCACACCAGTATTGGAGGGAACCCTAAGGAGACACAGATGATCTGTGACAGTGAAGGAAAGGACACTGATAGCTGAGATCTGAGGTAAATATTTATCATTCTTTTATTTTGATTTGTTCTATTATTGGTTCTGGATTCTTTTTCTTTTCCCCCTGTTGCTGTGGTTGTTGATATTATTATTCCTGTTAACTCTACTTAGTCTTTTGAGAACTTCTTTTTAATCACACTTTATATTTCTTTCATATGCTTGTGAGAGAGCTAATTCTTAAGTAAGTTGATAAGGAGTCCCGGGCCCTCAAGGAGAAAGGGGTCCAGGGCTCTCAAGGAGGAGAAAAGGACAAACATTTTTTTCTATGTTACTTTGTCTTAGTCGAATAAGATGTTTATTCTTAAACTCTGAGTTGTTATGACAACAATTTTCAAGACTAACTTTCCTTAAGCTCAGAGCTAATGATTACACAACAAAACAACTCATCTTGCTCAAGGATATGTTTTTCCTTAAGCTCTGTGCTAATGATTTTATAAGAACAATGTATCTTGAGGATATGTTTCTCCGTCTTAACAAGAACCTTCTGACTAATCTTAGATGATCTTGTTATCTTAAGATGTATGTTGTACCAGTGGGTCTGGTAAGACATTTCTATTGCTAGTTCTAATATTGTTAATTTAAAATGTATGTTGTGGGAGTTCAGTTCAATTCAGTACAGTCAATCAGTTGTGTCTGACTCTTGAAACACCATGAACTACACCATGCCAGGTTTCCCTGTCCATCACCAACTCCTGGAACTTGTTCAAACTCATGTCCATTGAGTCAGTGATGCCATCCAACCATCTCATCCTCTGTCATCCCCTTCTTCTCCTGCCTTCAATCTTTCCCAGCATCAAGGTCTTTTTCAGTGAATCAGTTCTTCACATCAGGTGGCCAAAGTATTGAAGTTTCAGCTTCAGCATCAGTCCTTCCAGTGAATATTCAGGACTGATTTCCTTTAGAATGGACTGGTTGGATCTTCTTGCAGTCCAAGGGACTGTCAAGAGTCTTCTCCAACAACACAGTTCCAAAGCATCAATTCTTTGGTACTCAGCTTTCTTTATCATCCAAGTCTCACATCCATACATAACTGCTGGAAAAACCATAGCTTTGACTAGACAGACTTTTGTTGGCAAAGTAATGCCTCTGCTTTTCAATATACTGTCTAGGTTCAGCACAGCTTTTCTTCCAAGGAGCAAACGTCTTTTAATTTCATGGCTGCAGTCACCATCTGCAGTGATTTTGGAGTGCAAAAAAATAAAGTCTCTCCCTGTTTCCATTGTTTCCCCATCTATTTTCCATGAAGTGATGGGACCAGATGCCATGATCTTAGTTTTCTGTATGTTGAGTTTTAAGCCAACTTTTTCACTCTCTGCTTTCGCTTTCATCAAGAGGCTCTTTAATTCCTCTTCACTTTCTGCCATAAGGGTGGTATCATCTGTGTACTGACATCATTGCTATTTCTCCTGGAAATCTTGATTCCTGCTTGTACTTCATCCAGTCCGGCATTTCACATGATATACTTTACATAGAAGTTAAATAAGCAGGGTGACAATATACAGCCTTGATGTACTACTTTCCTGATTTAGAACCAGTCTGTGGTTCCATGCCTCATGTGGGTGTCGTCCCCTGGCCTCCACTGGCTGGTGGCATCCCTGGATGGAGCAATGCCCTCAGTCCCTGAGAGGGGGAAGCTGGGTGCAGCAGGTTGTGTGTGTGAGGGCCATGGAGGCCACCAGTATGCAGTGGGAGAGCGTTCTCCCAGGCCGGTTGTGGCTCTGGGTGTAGGCAGAGGTGGGTGTGACCAGTTCTAACTGTTGCTTCTTGACCTCTGTACAGGTTTCTCAGAAGGCAGGTAAGGTGGTCTGGTATTCCCATCTCTTGAAGAATTTTCCACAGTTTGTTATGATCCACATAGTCAAAGGCTTTGGTGTAGTCAATAAAGGAGAAATAGATATTTTTCTGGAACTCTCTAGCTTTTTCTATGATCCAGTAGATGTTGGCAATTTGACCTCTGGTTCCTCCGCCTTTTCTAAATCCAGCTTGAACATCTCGAAGTTCACAGTTCACATACTGTTGAAGCCTGACTTGGAAAATAGTGAGCTTTACTTTTCTAGTTTGTGAGATGAATGCAATTATGCATAGTTTGAACAGTCTTTGGCACTGCCTTTCTTAAGGATTAGAACGAAAACTGACCTTTTCCAGTCCTGTGGCCACTGCTGAGATTTCCAAATTTACTGGCATATTGAGTGAAGCGCTTTCACAGCATCATCTTTTAGGATTTGAAATAGCTCAACTGGAATTTCATGACATCCACTAGCTTTATTCATAGTGATGCTTCCTGAGGCCCACTTGACTTTGCATTCCAGGATGTTTGGCTCTAGGTGAGTGATCACACCATCATGGTTATCTGGGTCATGAAGATCTTTTTTGTACTGTTCTGTGTATTCTTGCCACCTTTT
>NW_011494927.1:702894-703552 GCF_000754665.1 Bison bison bison | reverse complement strand
CATCTTTGCATGAAATGTTCCCTTTGTATCTCTAATTTTCCTGAAGAGATCTCTAATCTTTCCCATTCTGTTGTTTTCCTCTATTTCTTTGCATTGATCACTGAGGAAGGCTTTTTTATCTCTCCTTGCTATTCTTTGAAACTCTATATTCAAATGAGTAAATCTTTCCTTTTCTCCTTTGCCTTTCACTTCTCTTCTTTTCTTAGCTGTTTGTAAGGCCTCCTCAGACAGCCATTTTGCCTTTTTGCATTTTTTTTCTTGGGGATGATCTTGATCACTGCCTCCTGTACAATGTCATGAGCCTCCGTCCATAATTCATCAGGCACTCTGTCTGTCAGATCTAATCCCTTGAATCTATTTGTCACTTCCACTGTTGGAGTCGGTATGTTAAAAATATATAAGGCCTTGACCATACTAGCGTGTGGGACACTCTCCATCTGCATTCTGATGTCTGTGACAGAAGCTTTCTCTGTCCTTTTTCACTGTGATAAAACTTCTGCGTTTTATTACACAAAAGCTCTGAGTGATAAAGCCTGGGATTTGCCCAATCCCAAAACTGAATCTTCTTGTTCAGACATCACAAATCCAACATCATTCACTGTAAGATGTCACTTCTACCTCTACACTGGCCTTTTGTGGTTCTGTGGGTTTTTTTTTT
>NW_011494927.1:700777-702794 GCF_000754665.1 Bison bison bison | reverse complement strand
TTTTTTTTTTTTTTTTTTCTTTTTTCAAATTAAAAAAATATACATTTTTTTGGTTTGTTATTTTCATTACTGTTCTTCTCCTGCTGTAGTTATTTCTTAATATATATAAATCTTTTAAATATAATTCTATTTAACTTAGCTTTTCTACTTTTTCTTTCTTTCATTCTCTTTCTTCCTTTTTTCACCATGTTTGTTAGTTTTGTGGGGTTTTTTGTTTTTGTGTTTTTTGCTTTATTCCCCAGTTGGCACTCTGCTTTGGTTTTGTTTTCCAGTTTGTGTTTTAGTTAGTTTTTTTTTTTTTTTTCCCCCTCAATATCATTTTTAGTATTCTTTGCTTGCCAGATCACTCTCTTGTACTTTTTCTTTGTACTATTTTGGTTTTGTTTGTGTGTATGTACGTGAGTATATGTGAATTCCATTATTTTTTGTTATTTTTCTGATTTTGTATTTACCATTTGCCTGGGGTTCATCTTTTGTTCCTTGTTGTTGTGTGTTTATTTTAACCCCCTTTAATGACATAACAAATGACTTGTAGAATCACAGTTCCCCAGCCAGAGATCAGCCCTGAGTCTTTGGATTGGGTCCTGGACCCAAGACCCTAGACTGCCAGAGAATTCCTAACCCTAGGGAATATTAATCGGTGAGAACTCCTGTGAAGGCCTCCACAAGTATACAAGACCCAGCATCACCCAACTGCTGGGAGCAGACAGTGTAAGACGCCTCACATAAAAGAGAAGCAAGACAAAAACACAAGCCTAGTCATCAGCCTACAGGGTTCCCACGGATAGCTCAAAACATACTACCTCACACATCCCTGCTTATCAGAGGGGGAAAAAAAAATTCACCTTTTCCTACCAGAACACAGGCACAAATCCCTCCCAATACAAACCCTACACAAACCACTAAACCAACCTAACCCACCAAGGTCAGAAACCAAAATGAAGAAGGAATATGACCCTAAAGCCTAGGAAAAGGAGACCTCAAGAACTGTAAGTTAGAAAAAAAAAAAAAAAATGAAAGGACAGAAAAATATTATGCAAATTAAGGTACAAATTATAAACTCACAAGGCCAAATAAACAAAGAGGAAATAGGCAAACTACCCAAAAAACAGAGTAATGTTAGAAAAGATGATCCAAAACTTTGAAAATAGAATGGAGAAAATTAAAGAATAAATTAACACATTTAACAAGGACCTAGAAGAAATAAAGAACAAACAAACAGAAATGAATGACACAATTACTGAAATTAAAAATACTTTAGAAGGAATTGATAGCAGAATAAGTGAGGCAGATGACGGATTTAGTGAGCTGGAAGATACAATGGTGGAAAGAACTACTGAAGAGCAGAATAAAGGGAAAAAAGTGAAAAGAATTGAGGATAGCCTCAGAGACCTGTGAGACAATATTAAATGCACTAACATTCAAATTATAGGGGTACCAGAAGAAGAAGAGAAAAAGAAAAGGTCTGAGAATATTTCTGAAGAGATATAGTCAAAAAATTCTCCAGCATGGGATAGGAAATAGTCAATCGAGTCCAAGAAGCACAGACAGCCCCATACAGGGCAAACCCAAGAAGAAACATGCTGAGACACATAATAATTAAACTGACAAAGACTAAACACAAAAAAAGAATACTAAAAGCAGCAAGGGAAAAGCAATAAATAACATACTAAGGAAACCCCAAAAGATTAACAGCTAATCTTTCAGCAGAAATTCTTCGGGCCAGAAGGGAATGGCAGGATATATTTAAATTACTGAAAGGGAAAAATCTACAACCAGTATTATTCTACCTGGCAAGGATCTCATTCAAAATTGATAGAGAAATCAAAAGGTATACAGACAAGCAAAAGTTAAGAGAATTTAGTACCACCAAACTCAAAAGTTATGACCAACCTAGATAGCATATTGAAAAGCAGAGACATTATTTTGCCAAAAAAGGTCCATCTAGTCAAGGTTATGGTTTTCCCAGTGGTCATGTATGGATGTGAGATTTGGACTGTGAAGAAAGCTGAGCGCT
>NW_011494927.1:696073-700677 GCF_000754665.1 Bison bison bison | reverse complement strand
TGAACTGTGGTGTTGGAGAAGACTCTTGAGAGTCCCTTGGACTGCAAGGAGATCCAACCAGTCCATTCTGAAGGAGATCAGCACTGGGATTTCTTTGGAAGGACTGATGCTAAAGTTGAAACTCCAGTACTTTGGCCACCTCATGCGAAGAGTTGACTCATTGGAAAAGACTCTGATACTGGGAGGAATTGGGGGCAGGAGGAGAAGGGGACGACAGAGGATGAGATGGCTGGATGGCATCACTGACTCGATGGACATGAGCTGAGTGAACTCCAGGAGTTGGCGATGGACAGGGAGGCCTGGTGTGCTGCGATTCATGGGGTTGCAAAGAGTCGGACACGACTGAGTGACTGAATTGAACTGAAACTAGCTTTTAAACAAATGTTAAAGTGACTTCTATAGGCAGGAAACACAAGAGAAGAAAAAGACTGACAAAAACCCAAAGCAATTAAGAAAATGCCATGGACTGTGCCCTCACAGGGCACCTGGGAGCCCAAGTGACTTAGACTCTCCTGTGGTATATCAACTGTGAGAGCTCCCCACACACACCAGTAGCATTTGTTTGCAGTGTCCCTCCCTCTCCACAGCACGACTGAGCAAGTGAGCCCAAATAAGTGACCACTTTCACCCCGTCATGTCAAGGTGGAAATCAGACACTGAAGAGAGACTTGCAAGCAGAGGAGGCCAACCTAAGCAAAAAAAGAAAAAGAAGAAGGGGGAATCGCCCCAGAGGTGGCAGGTGCAACAGATTAAAATCCTGCAGTTAAGCTGAGACTGTGCATTTGAGGGGCACCTGTAGACTTTGAGAACAAGTACAAGCCAGAACAATGGACTATCTAACACTGGACTGACTCTACACTAACAAGAGCTCCAGAGACATTCCTAGATATGTTGGAGGAATTTCTGAGTAGGCAACTTGACTGGAGAAGGAAAACAGAGGAATCACATGAACATCCACCTCACTACCATATATATCCCCATGCCTCATTAAAAATTTTTTTTAATTATTTTTAATTTTAAAAAATGTTATTATTTCTTTAATTTCTTTTTTTATTGTATTTTTTCCTCCGTTTCTTCTCCTTTCCTCCCCTTGTCTTTTTCTTTTTTCTTTCAAACTGTTCTAATATGGTTCTTTATTACTCCTTTAACTTTTTTTTATACCCTACTTTTACCTTTCTAAAAAAAAAAGAAAGAAACTTATTTTTTGAGTAAGTTCCATATTTTTAAATTTTTGTACTCTATTTTGTCTTTTTAACATTGTAATTTTGAGAGTATAATTTTTTCTAGGTATTTAATTTTTGTTTTTTGATTTATTGTTATTAACTTTGTATCTTTAAGAGGTTAATTTTTAGTACCCGTTTTTACTTAAGGATTTGACTACTGGCTTGATTGCTCTCTTCATTTTTGACTCTCTCTTCTCTCCTCTTGGTCACCTCTTTCTCCTTCTTCCCTCTTCTATTCTCTATATAACTTTGTGAATCTCTTTGGGTATTCCTGGCTGTGAAGAGTTGTTTCATCATTGACCTAGGGGTTTTACATACTGTGCTGTGTGGATGGAGATGTCTTGATGCTATTGTAAGAGGTTGTGACTAAAACCCAGAGCCAGGGGACTCAACTTCAGAATTTTGGATCATCATAGAGCTCCTGACCACAGGGAACATTAATAGACGACAGCCGACTCAAGTCTCCATACCTACACTGAATCCAAGCTCCACCCAAGAGCCAGCAATTTCCAGCGTCTTTGTTGCTGCTGCTAAGTCGCTTGAGTCATGTCCGACTCTGTGCAACCCCATAGACGGCAGCCCACCAGGCTCCCCCATCCCTGGGATTCTCTAGGCAAGAATACTGGAGTGGACGGCCATTTCCTTCACTTTGTTAGCAGACCCCAATTTGCAGGTTGACACCCACCATATATCCTGCAGTGTCCCAGAACTGAAAATACACATTTGGAACAAAACTTTCCATGAAAGAAGTGGTGTGAACTGGTTGTTCTCTGTGTGGTGAGTGGCCTTATGAACCTAGGTGTTGTAGGAGATGAGCTGTTAGTATTGAACTCCAAGCACAGTGTCTCCTTAAGAAAACTACCTGCTTGTGCAAAGAATTGACTGTCGTGAAGAGAAAATCAGCACCCAAAGCATCTTCATAGGTGGGTTTGCAAATGAAACATTATAGTTTTCACAGGGTGAGCACACTGTTTTTGTAAGCAGTCCCCATTTGGCAAGTTGACAACCAGCATATTTCTCTGCAGTGTCCCAAAAATGAAAATACACACTTGGAACAAACTGAACTTTCTACAAGAAAGTGGTATGACTGGCTTGTTCTCTGTCTGTTGACTGGCATACCCATACAATACATTACGAACATAGGTGTTCTAGGAGATGAGCTCCTAGTAAGGAGATCCCAGCACAGTGTTGCCTTCAGAAGTGTCATTTGCTTGTGCCAACAATTAACTGGTGAGGAGAGAACCAGTACCCAAAGTGTTTTTCTAGGTGGGTTTGAGAGTGAAACATTCTAGCTATCAGAGGGTGAGAACACTGTTTTTGTAAGCAGACCAAATTGGCAGGTTCGCACACAGGATATTTCCCTGCAGTGTCTCAGAAATGAAAATATACATTTGAGACAAACTGAACATTTCCATGAAGGAAGTGGTGGGAACTAGTTGTTCTCTGTGTTGAGTGGCATATCCATGCAACGTAATGTGAACCTGGCTGTTCAAGGAGATGAGCTCCTATTATTGAGATCCATGCACAGTGTTTCCTTTAGAAAAGCCACTTGCTTGTGTCAAAAATGGAGTGTAATGAAGAGAGAATCAGCACCGAAAATGTTTTCCAGGGTGGGTTTGAGAGTGAAACTTCCTACCATTCAAAGGGGAAAAAACTGTTTTAGCCCTCTGGCCAAAAATAGCCAGTTCAAAACTGCTGCTGCTGCTGCTAAGTCGCTTCAGTTGTGTCCAACTCTGTGCGACCCCAGAGTCGGCAGCCCACCAGGCTCCCCCATCCCTGGGATTCTCCAGGCAAGAACACTGGAGTGGGTTGCCATTTCCTTTTCCAATGCATGAAAGTGAAAAGTGTAAGTGAAGTCTGTTTTCCTAAATGAGTCCTAGGTGAATGTGAGAATGAAATATGCTACCTTTAAAGGGTGAGCATACTCTTTTTGCCATAAGTCCCCAATTAGCAGGATCACAACCGGCATATTTCCTTGCAGTGTCCAGCACTGAAACTACACACTTGGGACAAACTGAACCTTTCCATGAAGGACAGAAGCTTAGAACAGAAACTTTCCATGAAGAACAGAAGCTTAGAACAGAAGCTTTCCATGAAGGAAGTGGTGCAAACTGGTTGTTCTCTGTGTGGTTCTGCCATAATCATACAATGCATTTTGAACCTTGGTTTCTCTAGGTCATGAGATAACAGTAAGGAGATCCAAGCACAGTGTTTCTTCAGAAAGTCATGAGCTGCTGCCAAAATTGATGGCAGTGAAGAGAGAATCAGCACCCAAAATGTTTTCCAAACACCCAAAGTGCTTTCCTAGGTAGGTTTGAGAAAGACACATTCTTGCTTTCATAGGATGAGAACAGGGTTTGCTAGCAGACCCCAAATCCCAGGTTCATACACAGCATGTTTCCTTGCAGTGTCTCAGTACTGAAATTACACACTTGAGTCAATAACCTTTTGACACAGCAAGTGTGGTGAACTGTTTGTTGTCTGTTGAGCTGCATAACCATACAAGGCATCATGAGACTCAGTGTTCTAGGAGAGGAGCTCTTAGGAAGGAGATCCAAGCACAGTGATTCTTCAGAAAAGCCACTTGCTGGTGACAAAAATTGACTGTAGTGAAGATAGAATCAGCACCCAAAGTGTTTTCCTGTATGGATTGGAGAGTGGAACAGTCTAGCTTTCACAGGGTGAGAGCAGTGTTCTTGCCAGCAGAACTCAGATGGCAGGTTCATACTTCCCTGCAGTGTCCCAACCTTAAAAATAAAGACTTGGGACAAAATGGACATTTCCACAAGGAAACAGTTGAACTGACTGTTCTCTGTATGTGCATGACATAAAAATAAACACATTATAAAAGTTGGTGTTCTATGCAATCCCTATCAAGCTACCAACAGTATTCTTCACAGAGCTAGAACAAATAATTTCACAATTTGTATGGAAATACAAAAAACCACGACTAGCCAAAGCGATCTTGAGAAAGAAGAATGGAACTGGAGGAATCAACCTACCTGACTTCAGGCTCTACTACAAAGCCACAGTTATCAAGACAGTATGGTACTGGCACAAAGACAGAAATATAGATCAATGGAACAAAATAGAAAGCCCAGAGATAAATCCACGCACATATGGACACCTTATCTTTGACAAAGGAGGCAAGAATATACAATGGATTAAAGACAATCTCTTTAACAAGTGGTGCTGGGAAATCTGGTCAACCACTTGTAAAAGAATGAAACTAGAACACTTTCTAACACCATACACAAAAATAAACTCAAAATGGATTAAAGATCTAAACGTAAGACCAGAAACTATAAAACTCCTAGAGGAGAACATAGGCAAAACACTCTCCGACATACATCACAGCAGGATCCTCTATGACCCACCTCC
>NW_011494927.1:694791-695283 GCF_000754665.1 Bison bison bison | reverse complement strand
TTGGGGCTAGTGCACTGGGACAACCCAGAGGGATGGTACGGGGAGGGAGGAGGGAGGAGGGTTCAGGATGGGGAACACATGTATACCTGTGGCAGATTCATTTTGATATTTGGCAAAACTAATGCAATTATGTGAAGTTTAAAAATAAAATAAAATTAAAAAAAATAAAATAAAAGGGAAAAGAGAAAAAAAAAAAGTTGGTGTTCTATGAGATGAGCTCCTAGGATGGAGATCCAAGCACATTGTGTTCTTTAATAGTGTCACTTCCTTGCACCAATTGACTGTAGTGAAGAGAAAGTCAGCACCCAAGCTGTTTTCCTAGATGGCTTTGAGAATGAAACATCCTAGCTTTCAAAAGGTGAGAAAAGTGTTTTTGTCCGCTGAATGTAAATGGTCGATTCACAACCAGCATATATCTCTGCTGTGTCTCAGCACTAGAAATGCACAGTTGGGACAAATCAAAACTTTGCATTTAAAAAATTGTGTGGTCTG
>NW_011494927.1:687215-694691 GCF_000754665.1 Bison bison bison | reverse complement strand
TGGTACATATACACTCTGGAGTATTACTCAGCCATTAAAAAGAATACATTTGAATCAGTTCTAATGAGATGGATAAAACTGGAACCTATTATACAGAGTGAAGTAAGCCAGAAAGAAAAACACCAATACAGTATACTAACGCATATATATGGAATTTAGAAAGATGGTAACAATAACCCGGTGTACGAGACAGCAAAAGAGACACTGATGTATAGAACAGTCTTATGGACTCTGTGGGAGAGGGAGAGGGTGGGAAGATTTGGGAGAATAGCACCGAAACATGTATAATATGTATGAAATGAGTCGCCAGTCCAGGTTCGATGCACGATACTGGGTGCTTGGGGCTGGTGCACTGGGACGACCCAGAGGGAGGGTAGGGGAGGGAGGAGGGAGGTGGGTTCAGGATGGGGAACGCGGGTATACCTGTGGCGGATTCATTTCGATATTTGGCAAAACTAATACAATATTGTAAAGTTTAAAAATAAAATAAAATTTAAAAAAATTGTGTGAACTGTTCTGTATGTGGAAAGTGGCAAACCCATATGACACACTATGAACCTAGGTGTTGTGTAAGCAGAGCTCTTAGTATGGTGAGTTAGGCAGATTTTCCTTCAGAAAAGTAACTTGCTTGCGCTAAAAACTGACACTAGTGAAATGAGAATCAAACTGCTTTTGTAAGTGGCTTCAAAGTAAAACATTCTGGGTTTTACAAGGTGAGCACAGGAGTCCACAACTGGCAAGTTCACACCCAGCATATTTCCTTGCAGTGTACCAAAATTGAAAGAACTCACTCTGAATAAACTGAACGTTTCCACGAAGGAAGTGGTGTCAACTGGTTGATCTCTGTGTTGTGAGTGGCCTAGCCCTAGAACACATTCTGAACCTATGGGCAGAGCTCCTAGTAAGGAGATCCAAGCACAGTGTTTCTTTAGAAAAGTCTCAAGCTGGTGACAAAAATTGACAACAGTGAAGAGAGAATCAGCATCCAAAGTGTTTTCCCAAACACCCAAATTGTTTTTCCAGGTGGGTTTGAGAATGACACATTCTTACTTTCACAGGATGAGAGCTGAGTTTGTGCTAGCAGACCCCAATTGCCAGGTTCACACCTAGCATGTTTCGTTAGAGTATCTCAACACTGAAAATACACACTTGAGTTAAACAACTTTTTGACAATAGAACTGGAGTGAAGTGGTTTTTCTAAGCATGTTGAGTTGCATAACCAAACAAGGCATTATGAACCGAGGTGTTCTATGAGATGAGTTCCCAGTAAGGTGATCCAAGCATGGTGTTTCTTCAGAATAGTTACTTGATAGTGACAAAAATAGACTGGAGTAATGGGAGAATCAGCACCCAACGTGTTTTCCTCGGTGGTTTCAAGAATGTCAGATTCAAGCTTTCACAGTATTTGAGAAGTGATTTTGATAGCAGACCCCAATTCTTAGGTTCACATTGAGAGTAATCCCCTGCAATATCCCAGAACTGAAAATACACACTTGGGTCAAACCAAAACATTCCATGAAGGAAGTGGTTGTTTTGCTGTGTGTGGAGTGGCATAACCATACAAGGCATTATGAGCCTAGGTGTTCTAGGAGATAAGCTCTTAGGAAGGAGATCCAAGGACAGTGTTTCATTCAGAAAACTCACTTGCTTGATCCAAGAACTGACTGTAGTGAACCGAGAATAGGCACCAAAGACTCTTCCCAGCTTGGTTTGAAAGTGAAACATTTTCGCTTTCATGGGTTGAACACACTGTTTTGGTATGTGTCCCCAACTGGCAAGTTCACCCTCAGCACATTTCCTTGCAGGGTCCCAGAATTGAGATTATGCACTTGGAACCAACAGAACCTTTCCATGAAGGAAGTGGTGTGATCTGCTTGTTTTCTGTGTGGTGACTCCCATAACCATACAATGTATCTTGATCCCAGGTTGTTCTAGGAGATGAGACCCCAGTCAGGATATCCAAGCACAGTGTTTCTTCAGAAAAGCCACTACCTGGCAATAAAAAAAAATGACTGGAGTGAGGACAGAATCAGCACCCAAAGTGTTTTCCTATTTTCCTAGGTGGGTTTGACAGTGACACACTCTAACTTTCACAGGGTTAGAGCAGTGTTTTTGCCAGCAGAACTCAAATGTCAGGTTCACACCTGTCCTATTTCCCTGCAGTGTCCCAGCCTTGAAAATACACACTTGGGACAAACTGAACCTTTCCATGAAGAAAGTGTGTGAACTGGCTGTTCTCTGTGTGCTGTGTGGCAGAAAAATCAATGAATTATGAATGTTGGTGTTCTATTAGATGAGCACTAAGATGGAGATCCAAGCACATTGTTTCCTTTAGTAGTGTCACTTCCTTGCATTAACTGACTGTAGTGAAGAGAAAGTCAGCACCCAAGGTGTTTTCCTAGCTGGCTTTGAGAGTGAAACATTCTAGCTTTCAAAGGGTGAGAAAAATGTTTTTGCCCACTGAACGTAAACAGCTGATACACACCCAGCATGTTTCTCTGCTGTTTCCTAGCACTAGAAATGCACAGCTAGGACAAACCAAACCTTTGCATGTAGAATGATGTGTACATTGTTCTCTGGGGGTGAGTGGCAAACCCATAAGACACAGTGTGAACCTAGGTGTTCTATAAGCAGAACTCTTAGGAAGGAGACTCAGGCACAGGTTTTCCTTCAGAAAAGTAACTTGCTTGCCTTAAAAATGGATGGTAGTGAAGTGAAAATAAGAACCAAAAGTATTTTTTTAGGTGGCTCCAGAGTGAAACATCCTAGGTGAGCAAACTGTTTGGCTAGCAGTCCACAACTGGCAAGTTCATACCCAGCATATAACCTGACACTGTACCAGAGTTGGAAGTACTTACTGAGAACTAAAACATTTCCACGAAGGAAGTGGTGTGAACTGGTTGATCTCTTGTTGTGAGTGGCCTACACCTAGAAGGCATTATGAACCTAGGTGTTCTATGGGTAGAGCTCCAGATAAGGAGATCCAAGCATGGTGTTATTTCAGAAAAGTCATAAGTAAGCTACCAACATTGACGGTAGCAAAGAGAGAATCAGCACCCAAACTAGTATTTTCCTAGATGGGTTTGAGAATGACACATTCTTGCTTTCACAGGACGAGAGCAGAGTTTTTGCTAGCAAACCCCAATTGCTAGGTTCACATCCAGCATGTTTCCTTGCAGTGGCTCAGCACTGAGAATATACACTTGAGTCAAACAACCTTTTGATATGGAAGTGGGGTGTATTGGTTGATCTCTGTGTGATGAGCTTCTTAACCATACTAGGCATTATGAACCTGGGTCTTCTATGAGAAGACCTCATATTAAAGCAATCCAAGCATGGCATTTCTTCATAGGAGTCACTTGATAGTGACGAAAAACTGACTTGAATGCAGGGAGAATCAGTACCCAAAGTGTTTTCATCAATGGGTTTTGAGAATGCCACACAAACTTTCACAGTATTCGATCAGTGTTTTTGCTAGCAGACCCCATTTGGCAGGTTCACACTGAGAATAAATCCCTGCAATGTCCTATCACAGAAAATATACACTTGGGTCAAACCAAAACTTCCCACAAATGAACTGGTGTGAAATGGTTTTTCATTGGATGTTTAGTGGCATAACCATACAAGGTGTTCTATAAGCAGAGCTTATAGTAAGGAGATGCAGGCAGTTTTTCCTTCACCAAAGTAACTTGCAAGCATTAAAAATTGATGATAGTGAAGTGAAAATCAGCACCCAAAGTGTTTTTGTAAGTGGACTCAGGGTGAAACCTTCTATTATTTATAGGGTGAGCACACTGTTTTGCCAGCAGTCCACTACTGGCAAGTTTATACCCAGCATATTTCCTGAAAGTGTCCCAGAGTTGAAAGGACTCACTTGGAACAAATTGAACATTTCCATGAAGGAAGTGGTATCAACTGATTGTTCTCTGTGCAGTGACAGCCTTAACCATATAATGCACTTTGAATCTAGCTTGTTCTCAGTGATGAGAATTCAATAAGGAGATCCAAGCAGTGTTTCTTCAGAAAAGCAACTTGCAGGTGATAAAAATTGACTGTAGTGGAGATGAAATCAGCACCCAAAGTGTTTTCCTAGGTGGTTTTGACAAACAGTCCAGCATTCACAGGGTGAGAGCAGTGTTTTGGCCAGCAGAACTCAAATGGCAGATTCACACCCATCATACTGCCCAACAATGTCTCAGCCTTGAAAATACAGACCTCGGACAAACTGAACCTTTCTACGAAAGGAGCAGTTGAACTGATGTTCTCTGTGTCGGGCATGGCAAAAAAATAAATGCATTACGAAGACGAGTTCTATGAGATGAATTCCTACTATGGAGATCAAAGCACATTGTGTCCTTTAGTAGTGTCACCTCCTTACATTAACTGTCTGTAGTGAAGAGAAAGTCAGCACTCAAGCTCCTTCCCCAAAGGGGTTTGAGATTGAAACACTATTAGCTTGCAAAGGGTGAGAAAACGGCGTTTGCCTGCTGAACCTAAATGGCTGAGGCACACCCCACATACTCCTCTGCTGTCTTGCAGCACTAGAAATGAACAGTTAGTACAAACTGAACCTTTGCAATTAGAAAATTATGTGAACTCTTCTCTATGTGGTAAGTGGCCAACTCATACGAGACAGTAGGAGCCTAGGTGTTCAATAAGCAGAGCTGGTAGTAAGGCCAGTCAGGCAAATTTTACTTTAGAAATACTACTTGCTTGCACTAAACATTGATGGTTGTGAACTGAGAATCAAAGGGTTTTTGTAAGACGCTTCAGAGTGAAACGTTCTTGCATTTACAGGGTGAACACACTGTTTATGCCAGCAGTCCACAAATGGCAGGTTCACAAAACCAGCGTATTTCCTGGCACTGTTCCAAACTTGAATCTACTCACTTGGAACACACTGAACCTTTCCACAAAGACAGTGGTGTGCACTGGTTCATCTTTGTGTCATGAGTGGCATAACCCTACAATGTGTTATGAATCTAGGTGTTCTGCGGGTAGAGCTCCTAGTAAGGAGATGAAAACACAGCGCTTCTTCAGAAAAGTCACTGCCAGGTGACCAATATTGATGGTAGTGAGGGATCATCACTACCACCCAAAGTGTTTTCTCAAACACCCAAAGTGTTTCCCTAGGTGGGTTTAAGAATGACACATTCTTGCTTTCATAGGATGAGAGCAGACTTCTTGCTAGCAGAGCCCAGTTGCCAGTTTGACACCCAGCATGACGTCTAGTCAAGGCTATGGTTTTTCCTGTGGTCATGTATGGATGTGAGAGTTGGACTGTGAAGAAAGCTGAGTGCCGAAGAATTGATGCTTTTGAACTGTGGTGTTGGAGAAGATTCTTGAGAGTCCCTTGGACTGCAAGGAGATCCGACCAGTCCATTCTAAAGGAGATCAGTCCTGGGTGTTCTTTGGAAGGAATGATGCTAAAACTGAAACTCCAGTACTTTGGCCACCTCATGAAAAGCGTTGACTCATTGGAAAACTCTGATGCTGGGAGGGATTGGGGGCAGGAGGAGAAGGGGACGACAGAGGATGGGATGGCTGGATGGCATCACCGACTCGATGGACGTGAGTTTGACTGAACTCCGGGAGTTGGTGATGGACAGGGAGGCCTGCTGCTGCTGCAATTCATGGGGTTGCAAAGAGTCGGACACGACTGAGCGACTGAACTGAATTGATGTTTCCTTGCAGTGTCTCAGCACTGAAGATATACACTTGAGTCAAACAACCTTGGATGATGGAAGTAGAGTGACCTGGTTGTTCTCTGTGTGTTGAGTTGAAATAATCACACAAGGAATTATGAACCTAGGTGTTCTAGCAGATGAGCTCTTGGGAAGGAGATCTGAGCACTGTGCTTCAGCCAGAAAATTCACGTGTTGTGTCAGGAGCTGATAGTAGTGAAGAGTGTTTCATAGTGGGAATTTTTCAGCACCCAGAATGTTCTCCCAGGTGGGGTTGAGAGTGAAACAGTCTAGCCTGCGAGGCTCCTCTGTCCATGGGATTCTCCAGGCAAGAATAATGGAGTGGGTAGACACTCCCTTCTCCAGGTGATCTTCCCGACCTAGGGAATTAAACCAGGGTCTCCTGCATTGTAGGTAGATGCTTTACCAGCTGAGCTACCACGGAAGCCCTTTCTCCTAAGAATAGTAATTTTTTATATACTCAAACACTACTGTAAACTGACTACATAAAAATAATCTTAAAGAAAATGGAAAAGAAAGAAAACTGAATTTTTGTTATGGTTATTTGATAAACTAACTGGTGATACTGAGATAGTAACACTCATGTGAAAAGCGGTAATGTTTGAACAAACTTTTCTGTAAACAGTTCAAAGAAAATAAACTCAATGTGCACCAAAGGATATCTTCTTTAATCAGCTTTACAAAGATCAAAGGTGGTAGAATCACAAAGACATGCTTGAAACTTATCTCCATCTCTCACTAACTGCATGACAATTTACTTAACCTCCATAAGCCCACTTTCCTGTATATACAATGGCATCCTATCTCTGAGAGTTACTGTGAGGCTCACATGAAGCAATGTATGTGAGTCCTACAGCACAGCCTGCACACAGTTAAAGTCATTATTATCACAGCGACTCAGTGTAGCACAACTGGATATACAGAAACTTTCATAAAGAAGACCATTTGAGGTTATTCTACTTGTGCATTACATTGAAAACGATTAGGTAAGGCTGATAATACACAGAAGAACTGTACAAAAAAGATCTTCACGACCCAGATAATCACGATGGTGTGATCACTCACCTAGAGCCAGACTTCCTGGAATGTGAAGTCAAGTGGGCCTCAGAAAGCATCACTATGAACAAAGCTAGTGGAGGTGATGGAATTCCAGTTGAGCTATTTCAAATCCTGAAAGATGATGCTGTGAAAGTGCTGCACTCACTATGCCAGCAAATTTGGGAAACTCAGCAGTGGCCACAGGACTAGAAAAGGTCAGTTTTCATTCCAATCCCAAAGAAAGGCAATGCCAAAGAATGCTCAAACTACCGCACAATTGCACTCATCTCACACGCTAGTAAAGTCATGCTCAAAATTCTCCAAGCCAGGCTTCAGCAATACGTGAACCATGAACTTCCAGATGTTCCAGCTGGTTTTAGAAAAGGCAGAGGAACCAGAGACCAAATTGCCAACATCTGCTGGATCATCGAAAAAGGAAGAGAGTTCCAGAAAAAACATCTATTTCTGCTTTTTTGACTATGCCAAAACCTTTGACTGTGTGGATCACAATAAACTGTGGAAAACTCTGAAAGTGATGGGAATACCAGACCACCTGATCTTCCTCTTGAGAAATTTGTATGCAGGTCAGGAAGCAACAGTTAGAACTGGACATGGAACAACAGACTGGTTGCAAATAGGAAAAGGAGTACGTCAAGGCTGTATATTGTCACCCTGCTTATTTAACTTATATGCAGAGTACATCATGAGAAACGCTGGGCCGGAAGAAGCACAA
>NW_011494927.1:682663-687115 GCF_000754665.1 Bison bison bison | reverse complement strand
CAACCAGTCCATTCTGAAGGAGATCAGCCCTGGGATTTCTTTGGAAGGACTGATGCTAAAGCTGAAACTCCAGTACTCTGGCCACCTCATGCGAAGAGTTGACTCATTGGAAAAGACTCTGATGCTGGGACGGATTGGGGGCAGGAGGAGAAGGGGATGACAGAGGATGAGATGGCTGGATGGCATCACTGACTCGATGGACGTGAGTCTGAGTGAACTCCGGGAATTGGCAATGGACAGGGAGGCCTGGCGTGCTGCGATTCGTGGGGTCACAAAGAGTCAGACACGACTGAGCGACTGAACTGAACTGAACTGAGAGACACCTGATTTTTTAATAAAGGCAGACTCACATTTTCATTTGGTTTTTATTGCTAAAAATTGCCTTAAGACAGCTGTGTCTGAAAAAGGAATTCCAATGACCACTCGAGTAAGTGCTTATGAACGAACATTTATTCTTCAGTGTTGTTCTCCTAACTTCCAAGCACTGTCTAGCAGAGACAAAATGCTGAACATGTTATAATAGAAAGGGAAACAAGAAAACAAATTAGGTAGTAGTTTGCTTTTAGATTTCATAAGCCATTTCTTTCATTAAACACAGTTTCGGGCCTACAAATTTCTGCTTTTCTGAGATCCACTGGCAGATGGGGCTATGTCATTCAATTCATGGTGAGGACTATTAGATGTTCCTGAGGCTTGATTGAATAATTAAAGTGATAAACCAAATATGAGTGCTTTTATTGCATTTGCTCAGCATTAATAAGACCCATCATGAAAAGGGAAAATGGTATCAATTTAGAACCACTCATTTGGTAAGTACCAGAAAGTTCCACATATAGAATGAGCAGTAAAGTATTCTGAGTTTCAAGGCTCTGGGTCCACAGTGCAAACAGATTTTCTCTTAGAATCTCATTTCCTTCAAGTCCTTATAATCAGCTGTAATTAGCTAGGTAATATGGAGTTGACCTTTAAACACAAGAACTGGGGTGCTGACCCTCTGTATAACTGAAAATTGAATTAGCTGCTGAAATTCTTTGCCTTTTCTTATTCCTTGAAGTTTTTTCTTCTATTGGAGGCCTTGACATCTGGCAAGGGCCTTTGAAGACAGGAAGGCATTTTGCTTGGATTCTTGAAACTGTTTGTTGCATATCCTACTAAAGTCATGAGAAAGAACTATAGGAATATCAAGGAAGAACTTTGGGATCTTCAAGGATCCAAATACCTAAAATAGAAAGGGCATTCCTGCTTGAAATGTTCGGGAAAGGAAATACCTTTTCTATATTACATCTCATTTATTCCTCACAAAACTGTAACAAGATAGATACTATCTGCATATTACATGTGAGAAAACAGGTCATTTGCCAAAAGGCAATCATGATTTGGACACAGATTTATCTGGCTCAAAATTTCCTGCTCTTCCTCTTAGCCTTCTGCTTTGCCTCCAGGGAAAGTTTCAGGCATCTTGACCTGTGCTGAACAAAGTAGCCACTAGTCAAATGGGGTCATCTGAATTAAGATGTGCCATAAAATACACTAGAAGCAATGGCAGATATTTTCTTGGGCAGAGGATGAGATGATTAGATAGCCTCACTGACTCAGTGGACACAAATTTAGGCAAACTCAGGGAGATAGTGGAGGACAGGAGCCTGGAATGCTGCAGTCCATGGGGTCACAAAAAGTCAGACATGACTTACTGACTGAGTAAAAACATAAAATACACATTGCATTTTGAAGATGTAATATAAAAAAAGTAAAATATCTCAATAATTTAAAAATGTGTATCATACTGGAATCAGTGCTTTGGATGTATCAGGTTAGATGATGTAAATTATTAAAATTAATTTCACCCATTTTTTAATGCAGCCACTAGAAAAAAAATTATCTATGTGGCTCACATTATGTTTTATGTAGTAGCAATGATTTTAACAATTTCCACTTAGGTTCCCAGACTGAAATTGTAGGATTTCCAAGGGAAACTTTTAGGAATTTAAAATATCAATATGCTACCTACACTCAATCCTTCTTAGTTTACAGTCTTCTGAACTTAATAAACATGGATCTTTAATTCCCTCTAGAGAAAGCACTCTGTCTTACACAAGTTGAATGGTCATTCTATGAACTTACAGAAGGACCGGAGCATCCCATGGTAACTAATGAAGTAAGCCATTATCAATGATTTTGTGATCATGTTTGGTACCTCCCTGAGTCAAAGCAGTGCTGTAAATTCCTTGAGTCATTTCAGGTAGGGTGAAGATGGCACATGTTTTTATCAGGAATGGAGAACTGATGCAATTTCATTTTGGTATGGGACATAGGTCTTAGACCAAGTTTTATTTCTCTGACATTTTTTTTTTTTTGCCCCCCTCTGGGCCTCTTTTGATCATGATCTTCTAGCATAGTGGTAAATGCAATAATAGATGCCAATGAAGAGAAACAAAAGGATGCTTTCACATCCATAGTATAAAAATGCTAAATCTTTTCACTGTTGTAAGCTATGAGCCAGAACAAATGTTTGGGACCTGGAGAAGCACATTTAAGATTTATAAAAGCAAAGTCAACTAATTTCATTGTGGGTCACTGTCCCTTGAACAATGACAAAGTTCCTCAAGCACATAGTTACAGTTAAGCCTTGTTATGCAAAACAGATTTTATTTTTTAAAAAGTTCTTGAGATAAACTATGTGAGACTAGTGAAAATTTTGTTTGGAAATGATTTAGTCTTCTTCAACTGGTAAACACAGCTAATACAGAGTTGACCCTTAAACACAAGGATTGGGGTGCTGACCCTCTGCATAACCAAAAATCGAACTTTCTCATTGGAACTGTATCTGTGGTTCTGCATCTACAGATTTAACCAACTGCATAGGTTGTGTGCACATAGGCATGTGTGCTCAATTGTGCCCAACTCTTTGCCACCCCATGCACTGTAGTCTACCAGGCTCCTCTGTCTGTGGGATTTTCCAGGTAAGAACACTGGAGTGGGTTGGCATTTCCTTCTTCAGCATGGGTTGTGTAGTACTGCTTATGAATGGACCTGCACGATACAAATGTGTATTCAAGGGTCCACTGAGTAGTGAAAAGCATGATTAGAGCACATCTTCTGTGGACTGAGGAGTCAGAAAACACTAAGGAGAGTATCAAATCACTTTGTTGGGACTTCCTGGTGGTCCACTGGTTAAGACTGTGCACTTCCAATGTGAGGGGTGTGGGCTAGATCCCTGATTGGGGAACCAAGGCCCGCAGGCCATGAAGCATGGCCAAAAAGAAAAAAAAAAAAAAATCACTTTTGTTATATACCTGAAATACATATTTTATGTCAAGTATACTTCAATTAAAAAAGAAAAAATAATAATAAATAAAATTTAAAAACCACCATGGAAGGTATAAAGGAAGCAAATAATACAAGTTCCACCCTCAGGGATGCAAGGGATTTCTCTAATATGTAGAAATTTGCTCCCTAGGACTGGTTGAGTGATTGAAGACTGAAAAAAAGGGAGAAGTCATATCTCATTTTCTTAGAAATAAAGCAGCTCCTTTGGAGTCATACTCATAGGGAAAGCTTATATATATATATAAAATCATGAATGCAACTCATTTGCAAGTAAGAAAGGAGCCATAGGCTCTGTGACTTTCAGGTAATCAGGTAGCCTTGTTGAGCAGTCTAATGGGTTTCAGTTAAGTTCAGTCGCTCAGTTGTGTCCAACTCTTTGTGACCCCATGAATCGCAGCACGCCAGGCCTCCCTGTCCATCACTAACTCCCAGAGTTCACTCAGACTAACGTCCATCGAGTCAGTGATGCCATCCAGCCATCTCATCCTCTGTCGTCCCCTTCTCCTCCTGCCCCCAATCCCTCCCAGCATCAGAGTCTTTTCCAATGAGTCAACTCTTCGCATGAGGTGGCCAAAGAACTGGAGTTTCAGCTTTAGTATAATTCCTTCCAAAGAAATCCTAGGGCTGATGTCCTTCAGAATGGACTGGTTGGATCTCCTTGCAGTCCAAGGGACTCTCAATAGTCTTCTCCAACACCACAGTTCAAAAGCATCAATTCTTCGGCGCTCAGCCTTCTTCAAAGTCCAACTCTCACATGCATACATGACCACTGGAAAAACCATAGCCTTGACTAGACGGACCTTTGTTGGCAAAGTAATGTCTCTGCTTTTGAATACGCTATCTAGGTTGGTCATAACTTTCCTTCCAAGGAGTAAGCGTTTTTTAATTTCATGGCTGCAGTCACCATCTGCAGTGATTTTGGAGCCCCCAAAAATAAAGTCTGACACTGTTTCCACTGTTTCCCCATCTATTTCCCATGAAGTGATGGGAACAGATACCACGATCTTCGTTTTCTGAATGTTGAGTTTTAAGCCAACTTTTTCACTCTCCTCTTTCACTTCATCAAGAGGCTTTTTAGTTCCTCTTCACTTTCTGCCACAAGGGTGGTGTCATCTGCATATCTGA
>NW_011494927.1:676781-682201 GCF_000754665.1 Bison bison bison | reverse complement strand
TTTGGGATTGGAATGAAAACTGACCTTTTCTAGTCCTGTGGCCACTGCTGAGTTTCCCAAATTTGCTGGCATATTGAGTGCAGCACTTTCACAGCATCATCTTTCAGGATTTGAAATAGCTCAACTGGAATTCCATCACCTCCACTAGCTTTGTTTGTAGTAAGGCCCACTTGACTTCACACTCCAGGATGTCTGGCTCTAGGTGAGTGATCACACCATCGTGATTATCTGGGTCGTGAGATCTTTTTTGTACAGTTCTTCTGTGTATTCTTGCCATCTCTTCTTAATATCTTCTGCTTCTGTTAGGTCCATACCATTACTGTCCTTTATCGAGCCCATCTTTGCATGAAATTTTCCCTTGGTATCTCTAATTTTCTTGAAGAGATCTCTAGTCTTTCCCATTCTGTTGTTTTCCTCTATTTTTTTTTTTTTTTTTTTTTGCATTGATTGCTGAAGAAGGCTTTCTTATCTCTTTTTGCTATTCTTTGGAACTCTGCATTCAGATGCTTATATCTTCCCTTTTCTCCTTTGATTTTTGCTTCTTTTCACAGCTATTTGTAAGGCCTCCTCAGACAGCCATTTTACTTTTATGCATTTCTTTTCCATGGGGATGGTCTTGATCCCTCTCTCCTGTAGAATGTCATGAACCTCATTCCATAGTTCATCAGGCACTCTATCCATCAGATCTAGGCCCTTAAATCTATTTCTCACTTCCACTGTATAATCATAATGGATTTGATTTAGGTCATACCTGAATTTTCTAGTGGTTTTCCCTACTTTCTTCAATTTAAGTCTGAATTTGGCAATAAGGAGTTCATGATCTGAGCCACAGTCAGCTCATGGTCTTGTTTTTGCTGACTGTATAGAGCTTCTCCATCTTTGGCTGCAAATATAATCAATCTGATTTTGGTGTTGATCATCTGGTGATGTCCATGTATAGAATCTTCTCTTGTGTTGTTGGAAGAGGGTGTTTGTTATGACCAGTGCATTTTCTCGGCAAAACTCTATTAGTCTTTGTCCTGCTTCATTCCGTCTAATGGGGGTAGTTGGGGTCTTATTCTACTGTCATTTCTATCAGCTATACCTTGTCATTTGGCATCACTACATTAGGTCAGATTAAACAGAAATAAACCTCTCACTTATCGCCAAAACCCTTATATCAAAGGTATTGATACCCTGAAATAGAGTTATGTCCTAGCCAGAGATCACAAAATAACCAAAGCTCTCCTAAGTGTTAAAATCACTGTCACAATGATTCAGTTCATATGTCATCTTTAAATTTTCTGAGATGATCCAATCTTCTTTTAACCTAAAAACTGCCACATATATTTGATTAAATAACGTTGTTACTTAGTTTAAGGTAATTGGGTCACATGGACTGGGTCAAAAGAGACAAATACTTTGGTGGACATTAAAAAAAATATAACCATAGAGGGAATTCCCTGGTGGTCTAGTGGTTAGGATTCTGAGCTTTCACTGCCAAGGATGCAGGATCAATCCCTGCTTGGGGAACTAAGATCCTGCAAGCCTCGCAGAACAGCCAAAAAGAAAAAAAGAAAATAAAAAACTATATATACATATATATATGTTTATATACACACATACACACATATAACCAAAGAAAAGGCCCATTAGTTCAGCTCCCTTTCCCCAGTGTGTCAGTTCTGGTGCTGAGAAGTTGAGAGATAACTCTTGTTTTAGTCACAGAAGGGTAAAGGAACAGGAAGCTGCTGCTGGAGAGATGGACAGAGTCAAAGCTAAACAAATGTATGCCGGATAGATAAGATACACACAGGTATAAGAATTATTTACGCTTTTTCTTGGTTGTTTAAAACCTTTATTTATTTTTTTTAGAATATTTATACTTACGCTTTTGTTGTTATCTACAACGTGGCTTTTATAAAATGCCTGAGCCACTTTGCAGTTCTTGCCCCAGTATAATCATCTTAGAATTCCTTTTCCCTTGTCACTTTGACTTTGTGTGGCTTCTATAAAATGAGGATCCTGGAAAAGAACCCTTCCTGTGACCCTGGAAGATGAGGTGAGCAGGGCCTGGCTCAGCAGGACCAGACAGGTAAAACTAGCTGGATGGCAAATAGGCTATGATCACCTGGACCAAGGTATAGTTGTGCGCATGTCTTAAGGGTTGTGATGACTCACCAGGAGAATAAGGATTATGTAGGTTGACCAGGGTGGGTGAGGTAGGAGGGTCCACAGGATTGTGTGGATTGTGGAAGGAGAGGCAGTATATAACATTCGTAGATTAAACATCTATGGTTCTATTAATAAAAAACAAAGATCTAGGTTTCTCAATTTTTTTTAAACTTATGAAGATTCAAGTCACTAATATGTTCATTCTTACGGTTTACAGTGAAAGCAAATGGCTATGGTGATGCAGAGAAGACAGCTGAACTGCACCAGTATATTTAAGATTTTTAAATAAAATTCTGAGTTACTTGACCTTATAAAAATACATGTTGATATACTAAATACTCCACAAAGCTCTAGGATGGGGGATATTGTAAATGTAAAAATACATTTCTCTTGGATCAGCACCAAAAATATCATTAGTTTTCTGTACAACCTCTGACAAGTTTTTCAATATAGACAAGTTAAAATGATTTGGTAAAAATCACAAACGTCATGGAAATCATTAAATATAAATCCAAACAACTTTCAAATACATTTTGACATCAAGGTCAGGCAATTCACTTGGAGGGATAGTATCGTGAGTACCACTGAATTACTGTCCTAAGACTTTTGATGTCAACTTTGTACAATGGGGATATTTCACATCTCACACAAAGCAGGCACTCAGACTTAGAAACTTAAGAAAATTATTAGAACCGTTATTAAGACTGAGGTGAACAATTTGTGCAGCCTTCCACAATTTCAAAGAGGTAGTGATAGATACCGGTCCTCCTGGCGATGTCAAATGCTGTTTCCTCCAGGCTGTTCTTCAGACCTGGCTTGATGTAGCGGTTCATCAGGAGGAGCTCTAGGGTGTCTTTGCTGTCTCTGTTCCCAGCAGCAAGGTGTAGGGGGGTCAGGAGGCCTTTCGTTTGGGCGTTGACATCTGCATCATGCTGCAGTAAGAAAGAAGCCACTCTGGCATTATTCCACTTACAGGCACTGTGCAGGGGTGTCCAGCCATCCACGGTCACCGCATGGACATCCGCCCCGTGTGCAATCAGCTCCCGGACCACGTCTAAGTGTCCATTGTAGGCTGCTCGGTGGAGCGGTGTGTACTTGTCTTCATCTTGAGTGTTCACGTGGGTAGCCCTTTCTGAAAGCAGTCTCTGCACTGTGGTCAGCTGAGAATAAAACAGGAGATCTTTCACAAACCCAGCATGAAACAAAACAGTAAACAACATGAAACAGTCTAGTGGTGTTAGATTTAATTAAGTTAAATGAAAACTTCCTTGTTAGTAGATGACTGTAAAATAAACTTAAGATTTCTTGTGGGGAGGAGGACAACCGATTTAACAATGAACAAGTCAGTGTTAATTATAAATTCTTTTGGCTTTTTTTTCCCTCATAAACTTAATTTTATGAACGTGATTCTCTGAAAACCAATCCATACGTTTACTCCTAGTCCAATTAAGGCTTACTGCACTAAAGCTACAGTTAGATGAAAAATACAGGCTAGAATCATGTTTGATATGTTATGTTTCATTTGCGAAGAAAACATAATAAGGGGACATTATGTTCTGATCTTTCAGTAGTAGGATTATCACACCAATATGCATGATGTATAAAACTTTTTTTGTGTGTGTGTGTATAAAACTTTAAAACATAAACTTTTATCAGTAGAAAACAATGCTAAAAAGGAAATCTAGAGATTAAGAAGCTCAATTCCTTCTAACTAAAATAACCTCAGACACCTGCTTTCATGAAGTGATTTTTTTTCAGTTTGGTCTGAGGAAAAAGTAAGCTTCAGGGACAGGTCCTCTGGCTTCCAATCTAGTAGTTTTTCGACTAAACTAAGGTTTCTTTTCTAACCATTCTTTTCTTTTTTTTTTTTACCCGATTTTTTTCAGCAGCCCAAAGAAGCAATTTGCTTGGATCTTTTTCCATTTTTTTTTCTTGCAGTTGATACCACTCTTCAGTTTTTTCATCTTGCTCTTCATCGTCATCAGAATTCCCTATCCAGAGACTTTGGGTACCAGTGGGAATAAGGTGTCCATGTGTTTCCAACAGTTCAAGTTGGTTGAAGTGTTCAGAAAAGTCCAAGGAGTTCTCTGGGTCTGGTTTTTCATCATTTACTTTTTCTTTTTCCATTTTTACTACTATTTTAAATATAAATCATTTAAAACACCAGGCTATAAATAATCTCTCCAGAGATGATTATGTCTGCTTTATTTTATTCATCAAGATCTGAAAACACAAACACAAAAATTAGGAACAAACCAGTAATTGAGGCTTTATTAATAGCATAAATAAGTCTTGCAAACATACACAAATATACTCTGTCTAAACTTTTTGGTGTTTATTAATACTCTTTACATTCATCAAATATTGGAGCTGACAGATTTCAGTTATCTTTATTTTTAATGGCCTAATACTCATTTTTTTATTGTTTTCCTCTAAGTCAGTAGTTATGACTCTGACTTATTTTTAATCTACTGGTTTAGATACTATGTTATATTACACTAACAGTTGATTAATGCTTGAAGTTTTTAAATTATAACTAATACAATAAAATGAGAACATTCACCATTTTTGTAAACTAGACACATAGATGCTATAGAAAAGAAGCAAAAATTTGTATTTCCTAAAAACTACTTCCAAGAATCAGAGATTCTTAGAGATGGAATAGTCCCCAGAGAACACATGTCCCAATCTCTCATCAATGCAGGTATCTTTACCATGACATCTATAATAATCATCCTCTTTCTACTTAAACAATTTCTGGCTGAGGAAAATTCATGGCTTTAAAAAGTAGTCCTATTCACTGACAGACAACTATTGTTCTTAGTTGGGTTCTTGTTGTGAAACAGGATTTTGGCTGTCATTCACTCCTTCATTCAACAAAGATGAAAAAAAACCTGGCATGTGCTAGTCTCTTGGTGTTATGTGCTTGTGCTTAGTGGCTCAATCATGCCCAACTCTTTGCGACCCCCTGAACTGTAGCCTTGGAAGGAAAGTTATGACCAACCTAGATAGCATATTAAAGAGCAGAGACACTACTTTGCCAACAAAGGTCCGTCTAGTCAAGGCTATGGTTTTTCCAGTAGTCATGTATGGATGTGAGAGTTGGACTGTGAAGAAAGCTGAGCACCAAAGAATTGATGCTTTTGAACTGTGGTGTTGGAGAAGACTCTTGAGAGTCCCATGGACTGCAAGGAGATCCAACCAATCCATTCTAAAGGAGATCAGTCCTGGGTGTTCTTTGAAAGGAATGATGCTAAACCTGAAAC
>NW_011494927.1:672328-676468 GCF_000754665.1 Bison bison bison | reverse complement strand
GTTTTTTTTTTTTTTTTTTTTACCACTGCACCACTTCAGAAGCCCGCCAGTCTCTAGGTACTGGGATTCAATAATGAACAAGATCCATGTCTTAACCTCATGAAGTTTATCATCTAGTCAGGAAGACTGGCAAAAACAGCATTAAGTACTATGATAAGACTGTAACCAGATACAATGAATATACAGGAAGACCGTAATTAACCCAGTCTTATGGGATTACTGAGGGCCTCCCTGATAGCTCAGTGGTAAAGAATTTGTCTGCCAACACAGGAGACATAGGTTCAACCTCTGGGTTGGGAAGATGCCCTGGAGAAGAAAATGGCAACACATTCCAGTATTCTTGCCTGGAGCATCCCATGGACAGAGAAGCCTGGTGGGCCACAGTCCATGGGTTTGCAGAGTTGGACACAACTTAGTGACTAAAATACCACCACCAAGGGATTACAGAAGGCTTCCTGAAGGAAATGATATTTATTCTGCTAGGTTGCCATAATAATTTATAAACAATATAAGCTTAAAGAGTTATGCAGGAGGGCAGTCCCAAGATGGAGGAGGAATAGGATAGGAAGAGCACCTTCTCCCCCACAAATTTATCAAAAGATCATTTGAATGCTGAACAACCTCCACAAAACAATTTCTCAATGCTGGCGGAGGACACCAGGCACCCAGAAAGGCAACCCATTCTCTTCAAAAGGAGGTAGGAAAAAATATAAAAGACAAAAAGAGAGACAAAAGAGTTAGGGACGGAGACCCATCCTAGGGAGGGAGTCATGAAGGAGAAGTTTTCAAACACCAGGAAACCCCCCCAACAGCGGGTCTATGGGGAGTTTTAGAATCTCAGAGGGCAAGATAACCAGGAAGAAAAAAAAAAAAAAACCAAAAACCCACAGAATAGGTGCCTAACCACAACTTCCAGCAGAGAAGTAGCCCAGATTCTCGACCGGAGGCTGGAAAGGGAGGCGCGGGCTGCATGCTTAAGGTAAGGACCAGGCCTGAATGCTCTGAGGACAATCTGAGGGAGCTAATGTGAGACAGTAGCCCAAACTGTGGGATAGCCAGAGAGAGAGAGAGAGAAAAAAAAAAACACTTTCCTGTGAAATGTTCCAACTTAATGTGCAGCCTGGCCCACTCACAGAGCAAAGGATTGAGTAATCACCAAAGGAGAGCTAGCCAGCTGCATACAGTTCCCTTCCCGCCAGAGGCAGAGAGGCAGGCAGGCAACGGCCAGAGCCAGAAGGCAAGGGGCTGCTCCAATCTCGGCCTCAGAGACCAGCATCCTGCACCGAACTGAGCAGGCCCCCAATTGCTAACCATGTCTCCTGGGATCCTGAATGGTTGACATCTGCCAGGAGGGTCATAGCCTGAGATCAGCTTCCCAGAGGAGACACATGGCACACCCAAGACCAGAGAGGTGATTCAGATGCATGGCCCACCGGGGACAGTGTGCTCGCCAAGCACCTGGTCGCCTGAGCTGCTCAGACCTGGGAAGGGCACAAAACACATGCCCAACAGAGTCTGTGCCCTTGTGGAGTACCCAAGAACCTGAACCCGAGGGGCTTAGACCTGGAAAGTGCATGAAACCCAGGGCCCGCTTTGGACAGTGCCCTGCAGAGCACCCTGCAGCCTGAGCAGTGTAGAACCAGAAAGAACATGCTGTGAGCTTGGGCAAACCCAGTGTGGTCCATACATTGTGAGCACTCCCCACACATGCCAGTGATATTTGTTTGCAGGGTTCCTCCCTCCCCAAAACACAACTGAACAAGTGAGCATAAATAAGTGACCACATTTGCCCCCTTGTGTCAGGGCAGAAATTAAACACTGAAGAGACTTTCAAACAGAGGAAGCCAAAATAAAGAAGAGGGACCCGCTCCGGAAGTGACACATGCAACAGATTAAAACCCTGTAGTTAACACTGACTAAACATTAGATAGCATATTGAAAAGCAGAGACATTACTTTGCTAACAAAGGTCCATCTAGTCAAGGCTATGGTTTTTCCAGTGGTCATGTATGGATGTGAGAGTTGGACTGTGAAGAAAGCTGAGTGCCGAAGAATTGATGCTTTTGAAGTGTGGTGTTGGAGAAGACTCTTGAGAGTCCCTTGGACTGCAAGGAGATCCAAGAAGTCCATTCTAAAGGAGATCAGCCCTGGGTGTTCTTTGGAAGGAACGATGCTAAAGCTGTAACTCCAGTACTCTGGCCACCTCATGCGAAGAGTTGACTCATTGGAAAAGACTCTGATGCTGGGAGGGATTGGGGGCAGGAGGAAAAGGGGATGACAGAGGATGAGATGGTTGGATGGCATCACGGACTCGATGGACGTGAGTTTGAGTGAACTCCGGGAGTTGGTGATGGACAGGGAGGCCTGGTGTGCTGCAATTCATCGGGTCGCAAAGAGTCGGACACGACTGAGCAACTGAACTGAACTGAAGCATTAGAGGGGGCCTATAGACCTTGAGAACAAGTACAAGCTGGAACAAGGAACTATCTGAAACTGAACTCACACCACACTGCCCACAACAGCTCCAGAGAAATTCCTAAATATATTTTATATGATCACTTTTTAATTTTTTTTAAGTTCTTTACTACTTTAATTTTCACTTTTATAACCTACTATTACCTTGCAAAAAAAAGATCCTATTGTAAAAGCAAATTTCATATATATATTTTTTATAATTTTTGTGATTCCTTTTTTTTATTTTTAATATTATATTTTTTAGAGTCTAACCTCTAGTCTATATTTTTAATCTTTGCTTCTTGGTATTTTTTTTTTTTAATTAATTTTGTACCTTTAAGAATCTAATCTTCAGTATCCATGTTCACTTAGGGTTGTGATTACTGGCTTGAATGCTCTCTCCCGTTTTGACTCCCCCTCTTCTCGTCCTGGTCAGTTCTATCTCCTTCCTCCTTTTCTCTTCTCTTCTCTATGGAACTCCGTAAACTTCTCTGAGTGTTCCAGACTGTGTAGAGCACTTAGGGAATTGATTGCTGGCTAGACTGCTCTCTCCCCTTTTGACTCCCCTCTTCTCCTCCTGGTCACCTCTATCTCCCTCCTCCCTCTTCTCTTCTCTATGTAACTCTGTGTACCTCTCTGGGTGTCCCTTACTGTGGAGAATCTTTTCACCATTAACCTTAATGTTTTATCATCAGTGCTGTATGGATGGAGAAGTCTTGAGGCTACTGTAAGAATAAGACTGAAAGCCAGAGGCAGGAGGCTTAACTCCAAAACACGAGAACATCAGAAAACCTCTGATTCCAGGGACCATTAACAGACAAGAGCTCATCAAAAGCCTCCATACCTACACTGAAACCAAAAACCACCCAAGAGTCAACAAGTTCCAGAGCAAGACATATCATGCTAATTCTCCAGCAACGCAGGAACACAGCCCTGGGCATTAAAAGACAGACCACCCAAAGTCACACCAAACCCACAGACACCCCAAAACTCACTACTGTACATTTCATTGCACTCCAGATAGAAGACATTCAGCTTCACCCACCAGAACAGACATAAGCTCCCCTAACCAGAAAACCTTGACAAGCCACTAGTACAACCCCACCCACAGGGAGCAGGGTCCACAATAAAGAGGACCCACAAACTTCCAGCCTACAGAAGACACTCCAAATACAGCAATCTAAACAAAATGAAAAGGCAGATAAATATTTAGCAGGTAAAGGAACATAATAAGCATCCACTAAACCAAAAAAAAAAAAAAAAGAAGATAGGGAGTCTACCTGAAAAAGAATTCAGAATAATGTTAGTCAAGATGCTCCAAAATCTTGAAAACAAACTTTTGAAACTAAAATAAATAGACTAGAGACCAGGATTGAGAAGATGCAAGAAATGTTTAACAAGGACCTAGAAGAAATAAAGAAGAGTCAATCAATAATGAATAATGCAATAACTGAGACCAAAAGCATTCTGGAGGGAACCAACAGTAGAATAACTGAGGCAGAAGACAGGATAAGTGAGGTGGAAGATAGAATGGTTGAAATAAATGAAGCAGAGAAGAAAACAGAAAACAGAATTAAAGAAATAAGGACAACCTCAGAGGCCTCTGGAACAATGTTAAACACCCCAACATTCGAATCATAGGAATTCCGGAAGAAGACGACAAAAAGAAAGGGCGTGAGACAATACT
>NW_011494927.1:657617-672228 GCF_000754665.1 Bison bison bison | reverse complement strand
ATCACTCAAGTCCAAGAAACCCACAGAGTTCCAAACAGGATAAACCCAAGGCGAAACACCACAAGACACATTTAATCAAACTAACAAAGATCAAACACAAAGAACAAATATTAAAAGCAGCAAGGGAAAAGCAACAAATAACACACAATGGGATCCCAATAAAGATAACAGCTGATCTTTCAACAGAAACTCTTCAGGCCAGAAGGGAATGGCAGGACATACTTCAAGTGATGAAAGAGAAAAACCTACAGCCCAGATATCTATACCCAGCAAGGATCTCATTCAAACATGAAGGCGAAATCAAAAGCTTTACAGACAGGCAACAGCTGAGAGAATTCAGCACCACCAAACCTGCTCTTCAATAGATGTAAAGGATCTTCTCTAGACAGGAAACACAGAAAAGGTGTATAAACTCTACCCAAAACAACAAAGTAAATGGCAACAGGATCATACTTATCAATAATTATTTTAAACATAAATGGGTTGAATGCCCCAACCAATAGACGAAGACTGGCTGAATGGATACAAAAATAAGACCCCTATATATGCTGTCTACAAGAGACCCACTTCAAAACAGGGGACACATACAGAATGAAAGTGAGAGGCTGGAAAAAGATACTTCATGCAAATGGAAACCAAAATAAAGCAGGAGCAGCAATCTCATATCAGATGAAACAGTCTTTGAAATAAAAGCCATGAAAAGAGACAAAGAAGGACACTACATAATGATCAAAGGATCAATCCAAGAAGAAGATATAAAAATTATAAATATATAGGCACCAAACATAGGAGAACCTCAATACAAAAGGCAAATGCTAACAGGTATAGAAGGGTAAATTAACAGTAACACAACAATAGTGGAAGGCTTTAATACCCCACTAACACCTATGGATAGATCAACCAAAAGAAAATTAGCAAGGAAACATAAACTTTAAATAACACAATGGAGCAGTTAGCCCCAATTAATATAGGGCATTTCACCCCAAAACAATGAATTTCACCTTTTTCTCAAGTGCATACAGAACATTGTCTGGGATAGATCATATCCTGGGCCATAAATCTAGCCTTAGTAAATTCAAAAAAACTGAAATCATTTCAAGCATCTTTTCTGATCACAATGCGGTAAGATTAGATGTCAACTCCAGGAAAAAAACTATAAAAATACAAACATATGGATGCTAAATAACATGCTGCTGAATAACCAACAAATCATGGAAGAAATGAAAAAGGAAATCAAAATCTTCACAGAAACAAATGAAAATGAAAACATGACAACCCAAAACCTATGGGATTCAGTAAAAGCAGTGTTCATTGGAAGGACTGATGTTGAAGTTGAAACTCCAATCCTTTGGTCACCTGATGCAAAGAGCTGACTCATCTGAAAAGACCCTGACGCTGGGAAAGGTTGAAGGTGAGAGGGGACGGGGACGACAGAGGATGAGATGGTTGGATGGCATCACCGACTCAACGGACATGAGTTTGAGCAAGCTTCCAAAGTTGGGATGGACAGGGAGGCCTGGCGTGCTGCAGTCCACGCGGTCACAAAGAGTCAGACATGACTGAGTGACTAAACTGAAATGAACTGAACTGAAAAGCAGTGTAAAGGGGAAGGTTCATAGCACTGAAAACATAGTCAAGAAATAAGAGAAAAGTCAAATAAATAACTTTACACCTAAAGCAACTAGAAAAAGAAGAAATGAAGAACCCCAGGGTTAGTAGAAGGAAAGAAATCACAAAAATTAGGGCAGAAATAAATGAAAAAGAAAAAAAGGAGACTATAACAAAAATCCCACTCTGGTACTCTTGCCTGGAAAATTCCATGGATGGAGGAGCCTGGTAGGCTGCAGTCCATGGGGTTGCTAGGAGTCAGACACAACTGAGCGACTTCACTTTCATGCACTGGAGAAGGAAATGGCAACCCACTCCAGGTTCTTGCCTAGAGAATCTCAGGGACGGGGGAGCCTGGTGGGCTGCCGTCTATAGGGTCGCAGAGTTGGACATGACTGAAGTGACTTAGCAGCAGCAGCATAGCAAAAATCAACAAAACTAAAAGCTGGTTCTTTGAGAAGATAAGTAAAATAGACAAACCATTAGCCAGACTAAGCAAGTAAAAAAGGGAGAAGAATCAAATCAACAAAATTAGAACTGAAAATGGAGAAATCACAACAGACAACACAGATATACAAAGGATCATAAGAGACTACTATCATGGCAACCCACTCCAGTACTCTTGCCTGGAAAATCCCATGGACGGAGAAGCTTGGTAGGCTGCAGTCCATGGGGTCTCAAAGAATCGGACATGACTGAGCGACTTCACTTTCACTTTTCACTTTCATGCATTGGAGAAGGAAATGGCAACCCACTCCAGTGTTCTTGCCTGGAGAATCCTAGGGACGGCGGAGCCTGGTGGGCTGCTGTCTATGGGGTTGCACAGAGTCGGACACGACTGAAGGGACTTAGCAACAGCATCAGTAACTATATGACAATGAATAGGACAACTTGAAAGAAATGGACGAATTTTTAGAAAAGTATTACCTTCCAAAACTGAACCAGAAAGAAATAGAAAATCTTAACAGACCCATCACAAGCACAGAAATGGAAACTATAATAAAAAATCTTTCAAAAAACAAAAGCACAGGTGAATACTACTAAAAATTTAGAGAAAAGCTAACACCTATCCTATTCAAACTCTTCCAGAAAATTGCAGAGGAAGGTAATCTCCCAAACACATTCTATGAGCCCACCATCACCCTAATACCAAAACCAGAAAAAGATGACACAAAAAAAGGAAACTATAGGCCAATATCACTGATAAACATAGATGCAAAAATCCTCAACAAATTTCTAGCAAACAGAATCCAACAACATATTTAAAAGATCATACATCATGACCAAGTGGGCTTTATCCCAGGGATACAAGGATTCTTCAATATTTGCAAATCACTCAATGTGATATACCACATTAACAAATTGAAGGATAAAAATAATATGATTATCTCAATAGATGCAGAGAAAGCCTTTGACAAAATTCAACAACCATTTATGATAAAGACTCTCCAGAAAACAGGCATAGAAGGAACATACCTCAACATAATAAAAGCCATATATGATCAACGCATAGCAAACATTATCCTCAATGGTGAAATATTGAAAGCATTTTCCCTAAAGTCAGGAACCAGATAAGGGTGCCCACTCTCACCACTACTATTCAACATAGTTTTGGAAGTTTTAGCCACAGCAATCAGAGAAAAAAAGAAATAAAAGAATACAGTTTGGAAAAGAAGTAAAACTCTCACTGTTTGCAAATGACATGATCCTCTACATAGAAAACTCTAAGACACCACCAGAAAATTACTAGAGCTAATCAATGAATATTGTAAAGTTGCAGGATATAAAATTAATACATGAAATCCCTTGCATATACACTAATAATGATAAAATAGAGAAATTAAGGAAACAATTCCATTCACCATTGCAACGAAAAGAATAAAATACACAGGACTATATCTACCTAAAGAAACAAAAGACCTATATATAGAAAACTATAAAACACATGTGAAAGAAATCAAAGAGGACACTAACAGATGGAGAAATATACCATGTTCATGGATCGGAAAAATCAATATACTGAAAATGAGTATACTACCCAAAGCAATCTATAGATTCAATGCAATCCCTATGAAGCTACCAATGGTATTTTTCACAGAGCTAGAACAAATAATTTCACAAATTGTATCGAAATACAAAAAACCTCTAATAGCCAAAAGAATCTTGAGAACGAAGGAAGAATAGAACTGGAGGACTCAACCTGCCTGTCTTCAGACTATACTACAAAGCTACAGTCATTAAGACAGTATGGTACTGGCACAAAGACAGAAATATAGATCAATGGAACAAAATGGAAAGCTCAGAGATAAATCCATGCACCTATGGACACCTTATCTTTGGAAAAGGAGGAAAAAATATTAATGGAGAAAAGACAATCTCTTTAGTGGTGCTGGAAAAACTGGTCAACCACCTGTAAAAGAATGAAACTAGAACACTCTTAACACCATACACAAAAATAAACTCAAAATGGATTAAAGATCTAAATGTAAGGCCAGAAACTATAAAACTCCTAGTGGAAAACATAGGCAAAACACTCTCTAACATAAATAACAGCAAGATTCTCTATGACCCACCTCCCATAAACTTAAAAGCTTTTGAACAGCGAAGGAAACTATAAGCAAAGTGAAAAGACAGGCTTCAGAATGGGAGAAATTAATAGCAAATGAATCAACTGACAAAGAATTAATCTCAAAAATACAGAAACAGCTCATGAAGCTCAATACCAGAAAAATAAATGACCCAATCAAAAACTGGGCCAAAGAACTAAACAGACACTTCTCCAAAGAAGACATACAGGTGGCTAAGAAACACATGAAAAAATGCCCAAAACCATTCATTATCAGAGAAACACAGATCAAAACCACAATGAGGTACCATCTCACCCTGGTCCGAATGGCTGGTATCAAAAAGTCCACAAATAATAAATGCTGGAAAGGGTGTGGAGAAAAGGGAATCCTTTTACACTGTTGGTGGGAATGAAAACTAGTACAGCCACTATGCAGAACAGTGTGGAGATTCCTTCAAAAACAGAAAATAGAATTGCCATACAACCCAGCAATCCCACTGCTGGGCATACATACCGAGGAAACCAGAAGTGAGAGAGACATGTGTATCCTAATGTTCATTGCAGCACTGTTTACAATAGCCAGGTCAGGGAAGCAACCTAGATGTCCATTGGCAGACGAATGGATAAGAAAGTTGTGGCACATATACATAATAGGATATTACTCAGCCATTAAAAAGAATGCATTTGAATCAGTTCTAATGAGGTGGACGAAACTGGAGCCTATTATACAGAGTGAAGTAAGCCAGAAAGAAAAACACCAATACAGTATATTAACACATATATACATCGAATTTAGAAAGATGGTAACAATGACCCCATATGCGAGATAGCAAAAGAGACACAGAGGTAAAGAACAGACTAATGGACTCTGTGGGACAAGGCGAGGGTGGGATGATTTGAGAGAATAACATTAAAACATGTATATTACCATATGTGAAATAGAAGACCAGTCCAAGTTCAAGGCATGAAACAGGGCACTCAAAGCTGGTGCACTGGGACAACCCAAAGGGATGGGATGGGGAGAGAGGTGGGACGGGGGTTTGGGATTGGGGAACACATGTACACCTGTGGCTGATTCATGTCAATGTATGGCAAAAACTACCACAATATTGTAATTAGCCTCCAATTAAAATGAATTCATTAATTATAAAAAAGTTGTACAGCATATCAAAGTTTAACACCACTTAAAGAAAATGAGTATAATAGATATTTTAAAAATATCTCTCAGCTTCCTAATTATATTTGTTGAAACCTTTTTAGTCATTTAAGACTCTTCCCAGAAGTTGCCTCTCTCTTAAGTCTTTGTTGAGGCTGCATATTAGATCTCTCTCTCTAGTTTCTCCTGTTTCTTGGTGATACATACTGTCTTATCACTAACTTTATTCTTGTTTTAGCCTCTAAAGAGATTGTTAGCTTAATAATAGGGACTATATTTAACTTACATTTATGTCCGACTTAGATACACAGGCATTAAAACATTTGCATAATTAACATGATTAAAGTGCTATCACTTGATTTTGCTTGGAATGGATTCTGAGAAATCTTAGAGTTACTCATACTCCTAAGATACAGACTTCTTTCTACCTAATTTTCACGAGTTTTAATTGAATGCATCAATGCAAATGAATGCATCAATGCAAAGAAATATAGGAAAATAATAGAATGGGAAAGACGAGAGATTTCTTCAAGAAAATTAGAGATACCAAGGGAACATTTCATGCAAGTTTAGTTCAGTCGTTCAGTCATGTCCGACTCTTTGCAACCCCATGAACTGCAGCACGCCAGGCCTCCCTGTCCATCACCAACTCCCAGAGTCCAACCAAATCCATGTCCATCGAGTTGGTGATGCCATCCAGCCATCTCATCCTCTGTCGTCCCCTTCTCCTCCTGCCCTCAATCTTTCTCAGCATCAGGGTCTTTTTAAATGAGTCAGTTCTTCGCATCAGGTGGCCAAAGGACTGGAGTCTCAGTTTCAACATCAGTCCTTCCAATGAACACTCAGGATGGATCTCCTTTAGGATGGACTGGTTGGATCTCCTTGCAGTCCACGGGACTCTCAAGAATCTTGTCCAACACCACAGTTCAAAAGCATCAACTCTTCCATGTTGAGCTTTCTTTGTAGTCCAATACATGACCAGTGGAAAAAGATGCAAAGATGGGCTCAGTAAAGGATAGAAATGGTAAGGACCTAACAGAAGCAGAAGATATTAAGAAGAGGTGGCAAGAATACACAGAACTGTACAAAAATGATCTTCACGACCCAGATAATCATGATGGTGTGATCACTCACCTAGAGCCAGACATCCTGGAATGTGAAGTCCAGTGGGCCTTAGAAAGCATCACTATGAACAAAGCTAGTGAAGGTGATGGAATTCTAATTGAGCCATTTCAAATCCTAAAAGATGATGCTGTGAAAGTGCTACACTCAATGTCAGCAAATTTGGAAAACTCAGCAGCGACCACAGGACTGGAAAAGGTCAGTTTTCATTGCAATCCCAAAGAAAGGCAATGCCAAAGAATGCTCAAACTACCATTCAATTGCACTCATCTCACAGGCTAGTAAAGTAATGCTCAAAATTCTCCAAGCCAGGCTTCAGCAATATGTGAACCGTGAACTCCCAGATGTTCCAGCTGGTTTTAGAAAAGGCAGAGGAACCAGAGAACAAATTGCCAACATCTGCTGGATCATGGAAAAAAGCAAGAGAGTTCCAGAAAAATATCTATTTCTGCTTTATTGACTATGCCAAAGCCTTTGACTGTGTGGATCACAATAAACTGTGGAAAATTCTGAAAGAGATGGGAATACCAGACCACCTGATCTGCCTCTTGAGAAACCTGTATGCAGGTTCAGGAAGCAAGTTAGAACTGGACATGGAACAACAGACTGGTTCCAAATAGGAAAAGGAGTACGTCAAGGCTGTATATTGTCACCCTGCTTATTTAACTTATATGCAGAGTACATCCTGAGAAACACTGGGCTGGATGAAGCACAAGCTGGGATCAAGATTGCCGGGAGAAATATGAATAACCTCAAGATATGCAGATGACACCGCCCTTATGGCAGAAAGTGAAGAACTAAAGAGCCTCTTGATGAATGTGAAAGAGGAGACTGAAGAAGCTTGCTTTAAGCTCAACATTTAGAAAACTAAGATCATGGCATCTGGTCCCATCACTTCATGGGAAATAGATAGGGAAACAGTGGAAACCGTGGCTGACTTTATTTTGGGGGGCTCCAAAATCATTGCAGATGGTGATTGCAGCCATGAAATTAAAAGACGCTTACTCCTTGGGAGAAAAGCTATGACCAATCTAGATAGCATATTAAGAAGCAGAGACATTACTTTGCCAATAAAGATCCGTCTGGTCAAGGTTATGGTTTTTCCAGTGGTCATGTACAGATGTGAGAGTTGGACTATAAGGAATGCTGAGCACAGAAGCATTGATGCTTTTGAACTGTGGTGTTGGACAAGACTCTTGAGAGTCCCTTGGATTGCAAGGAGATCCAACCAGTCCATCCTAAAGGAGATCAGTCCTGGATGTTCATTGGAAGGACTGATATTGAAGCTGAAACTCCAATCCTTTGGCCACCTGATGCGAAGAGCTGACTCATTGGAAAAGACCCTGATGCTAAGAAAGATGGAGGGTGGCAGGAGACGGGGACGACAGAGGATGAGATGGTTAGATGGCATCACTGACTCAATGGACATGAGTTTTGGTAAACTCCGGGAGTTGGTGATGGACAGGGAGGCCTGGCATGCTGCGGTTCATGGGGTCGCAAAGAGATGGACACGACTGAGCAACTGAACTGAACAGAACTGAGTGCATCACTATATTTTAATACTACTGCTAAGAGCATTAAAGTCAAGTTTAAATCTATCACTCATGACCAATACCTTCTCTGGACCTGTTACTTTGTAGCACAATGCAGTGTTCGCTGGTGAGTCATAGCCAACTCTTTGTGACCCCATTGACTGTAGCCCACAAGACACCTCTGTCCGTGGAATTCTCCAGGCAAGAACACTGGAATGGGTTGCCTTTCCCTTCTCCTGGGGATCTTTCCCATGCGAGGATAGTACCTGGGTCTCCTGCATGGCTGGCAGATTCTTTACCATGAGTCAAGAAGGAAGACCCTATGCACAAAAAAGGACTGCACTAAAGAATTTTCAAAGATAGTTCAGTTTTTCAGATCAATCAGGAGACCCTATCAGAAAGGTTTTTATATTCTAATATTTTCACTTTTTTCTCAAGCTATTCTCTGAAGCTTACAATGCAATATACATCTATTCATTAAACAATAAATACCAGTAAATAATGTAAAGTTCACATATTAATTACAGCATCCATAGTAACATTATTGGGGCATCCCCTGGTGGCTCAGCAGTAAAGAATCCATCTGAAATGCAGGAGACTCAGGAGAGGTGGGCTCGATCCCTGGGTCAGATCTCCTGGAGGAGGGCATGGCAAATCCACTCCAGTATTCTTGCCTAAAGAATATCATAGATTGAGGAGCTTGGCAAGCCATAGTCACAAGAGTCGAACAGGACTTAAGCTAGAGTGTAAGTACAGCACAGCAACATTATAGCACAGATTTTGTGCCCCTCCTCTCCTTTTTATAAAAACTCTTTTAAAATTTTGAATTTACTGTTCCAGGTAAAATAAATTACATACAAAAATTTCTTAATTTAATTTAAAAAGTCAAACTCTGGTGCATCTCCCTGATTCAAGATTTAAACAGTCGATCAAGATTTCTACTTGATGATATTGCAACAGGAGGAACTAGGTTATGTTTTTTAAAGATCACATTCCACAAAGTATGTCAACTCTTACTAAACAGCTCAGTGACAGGTGGAGCGATAAGCCCCATTAGACAGGCGAAGGCGCTCAAATTTATAAAGATTAAAACAACTTTCAATGGAACTAAAGGCCCAGATTTTCTAATTCAAAAGTTTCACATTATTATTTTTTTAATGCATTGTCAGCACAAAGCAATACAGATGTGCTGAACCTGGGGTCCACGGAGACAATAAGGAGACGCAGGGAAAGGCTTGTAAACTAGAAGTCGAATGTTCACTCTGAGGAGGGCAGTGAGAGAAGGCCACCAGTCGCGACCCCGGCACTGGCCGGTCACTTCACAGGCCCCGGAGGCGCGTCTGCGGCCTTCCAAACCGCTAAGCCCGAAGAAACTGCTCCAGCCCTACCGAAGACCAAACTTCGCGGCCGGGTTTGCAGAGCTCACCAGGGGTCCACAGGGGCCCGCCCCTTTCGGTTCACGCGCTCAAAGGTGGCGCCAAGCGAGCAGGAAGTGTGACCCCAGACGAGAAAGAGCTACCCACCTCATAGTCGGAAAAGCGCCGCCAGGAACCTCGCTTCCGCGTTCCATCTCGGCTACTCAGGATTGGCTCCTGTACGAGGGCGGGGCCTCGCTGCAACTTTTATTGCGACCTCGCTGCACTCGACAGCCAATGAGAAGAGTTGATGCGCTTGCGTCATCAATGAGGTATCGCGAGAGAAGGAGAAGCTGTTACTCTCCCGCCTAATTCGGGTTTACCAACAAGCTGGTTCTGAGACGCCATCCCCGGCGGTGCTGTTGCTTTCTGTGTCGTGATTGTCCCTCCTTCTTCCCGGGTAAAAGCCAGCCTCGGGTCCTCAGGGTGGGGCTGTGGAGAGTCCAGGTGTGGGGTAATTTGCGAGTTGCTTCCTCTGTCTGTGGCGTCGCGGGCGGAAGCCCAGAGAGTACTGACTTTGTGCGAAGAATGGGCCGAGTAGGCTAGGGAGGAGCTTGGAGGTTCCGCGAGTTTTGTGGTGCGGGCGCGCTGAGGTTTGGGATCCTCACCGAACCGGCGATTTGGGCGTGGGAGGGGTCGTTCCACGGTGGCAGACTCTCCTCCTCGAAAGTGAAAGTAAAGTCGCTCTGTAGTGTCCGACTCTTTGCGACCCCGTGGACTGTAGCCTACTAGGCTCCTCCGGCTGCTGCTGCTAAGTCGTTTCAGTCGTGTCCGACTGCGTGCGACCCCATAGACAGCAGCCCACCAGGCTCCCCCGTCCCTGGGATTCTCCAGGCAAGAACACTGGAGTGGGTTGCCATTTCCTTCTCCCAGGCTCCTCCGGGTATTTTCCTTCAACGACGTATTTTTGTTTATTCAAACGTGGACCTCATGTCCTTTCAAAACAAGCCCGTGTCTTTAAAATAATTCTGTGTTTAAGCAGGAAATGCAGGATCTCCTTAGGCTCCAGAGTAGCCCTTGCATGCAACTTTAACATTTCTGTTCAGAGTTATTCGTGTGCTAAACCGGAAGTATTGTGTGACTCTTTTGCCCATTCATTTAACAAATATTAGCTTCCCACAGGGCACGCAAAAGGAGCTAGGGGAGTTTAATTATAGTGGTAAAACTGGAGTGGCACTGGAGACACGTTATTTTTTTTGTTAACATTAAAAATAAAAATATAGTAGGTGCTTAAGTGAAAATGAGACTCTTTCAGAATTGCCAGTCTGCGTTTAAAAAATATGTTTTAAATAAAATTTTGTTTTAGAATTTATAATCGAGTGAGTTTTCTGACCTATTTTGAGCACCGGACCCAAGGGTACTTGGAGAAGGAACTGGTCTCGGAGGAGGTGGACTGACCATAGAAATGAGTCCTGCGGATGCCCTGTAAGCACCTTTCTTCCGAAATATTTGTTGGTTTGCGTTTCTACCAAATAGCCTGTCGACTATGTTCACCATAAAAGAAAACTTATTTAGTAAATAAAGAGCTTGCATGAACACAAGTGTTAGTCGTCAAAAAAAGTATTTGGAATGGTTAACAATTCATACTGTATGTTTATTAATTAAAGATAATATGCAGCAGTAGATTGGGGTTTTGCAGTAGATTGGCATATTGCTGTATAAATTTATGTTCTTAGGTTTTTGTCTTAAACTTGAAGCTATAAATATTCTTGAACTAAGTCTTACTAGCTAATGCAAGTCTTTTAGAGCACATTTTTAGAGGGATAAATTGCCCTGGTACTGAATAAATTGCAAATGAATCTGACTAAAATGAAAATAAATAAAAGAACTAGGAAAAGTAATGTGGGAAAAGCTTTTAACTTGGAGTCTTTCATCCTGGTTTTAATTTCTTGATTAGTATTGTTTGACCCTGAGCAAGTTAGCAAGCCTTTAAACTTCACCTCAATTTCTTCATTTGTATCAAGTTAAAATGATAAATTTTCGTATTTAAATGAAAAAACTCAAGTGAAAATACTTTAGAAATTGCTGTGCAAGTCTGGATAGTAATGTGATTTGAAAGTATTCTGACTAAATCTGTATGTATATAGCAGTCAGAACTGCGTATCATTTTCTGGAAATTTCTCTTGTGTATAAAGATTTGAATTTTAGAGATAAATAAAAGTTTGTTTTTAAGTTCGTATGTTTTAGTGAAAACAGCCTGAATTTTAATCCTGGCTTTTAGTACCATTTCTACCATTCTGTTTCATGATTCAGAAACAATAATACCTAACCTCTTTACATGTGAGAGTTGAGATGAGATCAGAGATACCAAATTATTTTAAAGACAGTTAAAAAGTCACATTAAGTTTAAGAGAATGTTAATAATTATCATATTGCTGCTTCACATGAAAGTATTGAATCTTTGGAGTACTACCAAATTTAAATGGCATTGTAAACTTGGCCAGATTTGTTAATGGGAAGCTAACTTTGTATGGAGAGTAGTCAAGCAGGGACCTGGATGTAAGTTACTAGCTTATTAGAATAGAAGTCTACTTATAAAATAAGAGGAGTGCTTTTTAAATTAACTAGTTAATTCTGATTTTCCTGGAAAAGTGCAAAGTAGATAAATAGCAAGTTTAAATACTGGGATCAAATTCTGTTAGATTTTTGCTGTGGAACAGAGTAGGAAAATAAACTTTCAAATCCAGGTTACATATGAGTGTATAAAACTGCTTGTAACACGGTTATATATTTTTGAAGCAGTTACAGAGCCTTTTAAAAAGTGTGTATATATTCTACATTGTATTAGTGGTAGGAAGATTGTGATGTTAATAAATTAAATGCTTCAAATTTTCAGATCTTGTTTAGAGCTGGAAAAATAATTTTATTTCATAATTGCTATTTTATAGATTTAATTTAGATTTTTTTTTTAGATTTTAGGTTAGATGTTCAGTTTGCTTGAACATTCTTTCAATGAATTATATTGAAGTGTTTCTTCTTTTTAAATACAGCGATGATGAAAACACATTTAAAATCTTGGTTGCAACGGATATTCATCTGGGATTTATGGAAAAAGATGCTGTGAGAGGAAATGATACATTTGTAACACTTGATGAAATTTTAAGACTTGCCCAGGAAAATGATGTGAGTTTGGTTTGCATTTTTGCAGTTTCTACCAAGTTCCTATACTTACTGTTTTTCCTTTTAGAGTTTTGTTTCATATATTCTTGTGCTCAGAGTGCCTGCTTAAATATAAGTATGCTAAAAGTCCAAATCAGATTTCGTGTGCCTTATTCTCTGAATTCAAGTAGGAGTGACTTTCGTAAATAGTCTGTAAAAATTTATGACAATTGATGAAGTGATTACTAAGTGCAGCATGTTTCTTTTTGAACTGTAAAGATGACTGTTATAGTTTCTGCTTTCAAAGAACATACAACAGGCAAATCAGTATGTGAGATATGATAAATGTCTAAAATGCTCAGATGCAAGGTCATGTGTGATAAGAGCCATAAGAAAATTATAAACAGCATTTCCTGAGAGATTAGAGGTAGAAGAGATCACATTTAGAATAGGACAGTAAGATGAGATAAATTAAGCGGCATTTAACTTGGGCTTGGAAGGGATGTAGCAGCTGTGTTGGCTCACTGGTGGGTCTTGTTTGGGAAAGAGGGCTGAAAAACTAGAAATGTGGTTTGAGCTTCAGTGAGAGCTTCAAATGCCAGATTGAAGACTTTGTACCCAACTAATAGAAAGTCTTCTGACAAGAGTCTAGCATGAAGTCAAGGTAAGTTTGAGGCTTTTTTAAAATCGTGGCCTTCAATGGAAAAAAGGAAGTGAATACAAGAACTATTACAAAAATAGGGTTTGTATACTTTGATTAGGAGATGCGGATGAGGGAGAAGGGATGACAGTATCTCTGAAGTGTGTTAAGTTTGGGTGAATGGTGGTACCCGTAATAGAAGTAGGTTTTAAATAAGGAAGATTTCTTTCTTATTTTCACACTTCCTTATTACATACTTCATTATGTGGGAAGGTGATGAATTTTGATTTAGGCCATTAGCCTCCTATTGGAGGTTCCAATAGGATATTCAAGGAAACCTTCCGGCAGACAGATAAAATGTCTATCTAGAGCCCAGAAGACAACTGGGGAATAAACATAAATTCGGGTGACTTGCAAACTGTTATCTTCAACTTTGACTTTTCCTTAGAGTTCTGTTCAGTTTTTCTGCAAGTCCTTTAGTTCATATTTCTAAATATTTATGAGTGGAACCTCCCCACTATTTTCTGCCTTTGTGTCTATAAGCTTAATTCAAAACTTTTATCTTATTTTGCTGAACTACAATAGCTCCCCTTAGTTTTTTTTTTTCTTTTCTTTTTTACAGTGTAGCAGACAGAGTGAACTTATAAAATCATAACTCAGATCATGGTACTCTGCTGCTTCAAAATCTAAGTGGCCTTCCATTAAATCTAGAGTAAAAATTAAACTACAGAGTTCAGTATGATCTGACCCTACTAGAAGACTTCATCTCCTTTGACTCTGGGTGCTTGGCTTGTGCTCCATCTACACTGGAGTGTGTGTTCTACTCTGGGACCTCTGTGTGTCTAGTTCTCTTCCCGCTCCGAGCATCTTGATTTTGTCAGGGTTTACCTCTCAGTTCAAGTTTTATCTTTTTGGAGAAGTCTTCCCTGATAACTCCAAACAGTCTTATCACAGTACTCATTTATTTTTTTATAGCACCATCTGAAATAATTTGTTGGATTATCTACTTGTGTATTTTCTTCTCCTCTGGAAGATAAATTAGATGAAAATGAAGATTCTTTTCTGTTTGCTCATGTGTATCTTAGTACCGCGAAAGGATCTGCCAAGCGGGAGGCACTCTCATAAATGTGTTCATGAATGAGGGAATGTCTAGTATCGTCTCCTTTTACCCTGAAGGGAGAGAAATTAACAGTCAAAGGAGGTTTGTTTCCTGCTAGAGAATCCTGTGTCTTTTTCTATGCTTAGGTGCTGAAGAACTATGTCTTTCCCTGAGCGCAAGCTTTTTTTTTTTTCCTTTGCTGTGTCATTTCCTTTCCTTCTGCTTCCTCTCCCTGTACTCTTTAATACTAACTGTCCTCTTCAGCCCACAGCCCCAAGCTGGTACCTCCAAATGCATGTTATATTTACTTTCCCCCATCTTTTGTGTCTATTTCTTCTTACTGAAGTCTAAATTCTTCCTGATTTTTAAGTCCT
>NW_011494927.1:657306-657517 GCF_000754665.1 Bison bison bison | reverse complement strand
CTGTGGTGTTGGAGAAGACTCTTGAGAGTCCCTTGGACTGCAAGGAGATCCAAACAGTCCATCCTAAAGGAGATCAGTCCTGGGTGTTCATTGGAAGGACCGATGTGGAAGCTGAAACTCCAGTACTTTGGCTACCTGATGTGAAGAGCTGACTCATTGGAAAAGACCCTGACGCTGGGAAAGATTGAGGGCAGGAGGAGAAGGGGACGAC
>NW_011494927.1:641438-657206 GCF_000754665.1 Bison bison bison | reverse complement strand
TGGTACCCCCCTCCATACCCTTGCTTGGAAAATCCCATGGATGGAGGAGCCTGGTAGGCTGCAGTCCATGGGGTCACTAAGAGTTGGACACAACTGAGCGACTTCACTTTCACTTTTCACTTTCATGCATTGGAGAAGGAAGTGGGAACCCACTCCAGTGTTCTTGCCTGGAGAATCCCAGGGATGGGGGAGCCTGGTGGGCTGCCGTCTATGGGGTCGCACAGAGTCGGACACGACTGAAGCGACGTAGCAGCAGCCTTCTAACCAGCCTTATCTCTACTCTTTAGTTCTGTCAGGCTAATCTGTACTCTCTAGTTCTTCAGAGTCTTTTTTTTTAACTTTTAATTTTGGAACAATATCAGTCTTACAGAAACATTGTAAGAATAGTACAAATAATTTCTTACCCTTCACTGAGATTTTCCTACACTATGTGTGTGTGTGTGTGTGTGTGTGTGTGAGAATTTGTATCTGTGTCTTAATCGCTCAGTTGGATCCAACTATTTTGACCCTATGGACTGTAGTCCCAGGCTCCTCTGTCCATGGGATTCTCCAGCCAAGAAAACTGGAGTGGGCTGCCATTCCCTTCTCCAGGGCATCTTCCTGACCAAGGATCAAACCAGGGTCTCCTGCATTGCAGGAAGAATCTGTATTATATGAGCCACCAGGGATGCCCTTCCTACACTTTTACATTTAATTTATCCTCTCTCTCTCCATACATACACACACAGACAGACACACTTTTTCTGAACCACTTGAGAGTAAACTGCATGTGTAATCAGAGTGCACTTGTCAGAACCAGGGAAACTGATGTTTCTCCAGTACTATCAAGTAATTCTAAGATGCTGCCAGTTTTCCCCACAACAAATGTCGTAGTAGTTTGGGGGCAGGTCAGTGCTGTTAGATCCCAACCCAGGATTACATTTTACATTTAGTTGTCATGTCTCTTTAGTCTCTTATAATCTGGGACATTTCCTCAGTCTGCCTTGTCTTTAATGACTCTGGCTTTTTTTTTTTTTTTTTAACAAAGTTGTGATAGTTTCAGGTGAATAGTGAAGGGACTCAATGGATATACATGTATTCACTCTGCCCTAGAGTCCTCTGGTGGCTTAGATGGTAAAGAATTTGCCTGCAATGTAGGAGACCTGGGTTCTATCCCTGAGTCAGAAAGATCCCCTGGAGAAGGAAATGGCAACCCACTCCAATATTCTTGCCTGAGAAATCCCAGAGGAGCCTGGCAGGCTGCAGTCCATGGGGTCACAAAGAGTTGGACACTGAGCACGCACACACACTCACCAGACTCCCCTCCTGTCTAGGCTGCCATATAACTTTGAGCAGAGTTCCCTATTCTATGTGGTAGGTCCTTGTTGGTTATCCATTTTAAATATAACAGTGTGTCCATGCCATCCCAAACTCTCTAACTATCCTTTCCCCTCTATCCTTAACCCCTGGCAACCATAAGTTTGTTCTCTCAGCATGACCTTGACATTTTTGAAGAGTCACAGGTAATTATTTTTGTAGAATATTCCTCGATTGGATGTGTCTGACATTTCCTCATGAGTAGATTCATGTAGGGCTGGAATACCTCAGAAGCAAGTTGTGTTCTCAGTGATCACTAGAGTCACAAACCAGTTTTTAAAGATATTAAAAATTTTTTTTTTGCTCTTGATAATATAAAACATACCACCCTAACCATGTTTAAGGATTCAGTTGAGTAGTATTAAGCCCATTGGTATGTTTGAGTAACCAACCTCCAAAACTCTTTTAAACAACTCTTTCCCTTCCCCTCCCTTATAAAAATGTTTACTTAAGTTGTGTTTTCTATGGCTTTGATTGTGATCATTTTTTTCCTTTGCTCAAATCATGTTTAGTTTTGAAGACCTAGCTTAAATTTTAATTGCAGTCTCTCTGACTAGTGTAGGGGCCAGAAATCTTTTCCTTCTTCCCTTCTAGGTTCTCTGACTGGTCTGATAATTAAGTTGACATAAGACAGATAAGGGCTTCCCAGGTGGCACTAGTGATAAAGAACTCACCTGCCAATGCAGGAGACATGAGATGTGGGAAGCTCCCCTGGAGAAGGGCACAGCAACCCATTCCAGTGTTCTTCCCAGGAGAATCCCATGGACAGAGGAGCCTGGTGGGCTATAATCCATAGGATAGCAAAGAGTCGAACAAGACTGAAGCAATTTAGCATGCACGCAAGACAGATTAATGGACTAAAATATCGCTTATGTGCACTGTTGTTGTTTAGTCACTCAGGTCATGTCCAATTCTTTGTGACCCCACAGACTATATCCCGTCAGGCTCATCTGTCCATGGTATTTCCCGTGCAGGAGCCCCACAAAAATATGAGACTCCCAGCAGTGAGGTAATGGAGGCTTATCTGCCATCCTGATCTAAGGAGAAGGGGAAGGGAGTCTGGGGCTTTAAAGAGGAGAAAGACAGTGCATAGGAAGATGGGAAGAGCAGATGTTTGTTAAACAAGTGTATGCTGTGCCATGCCCTGTGATGAGTCTTTCTGATACCAGAAATTATCTCTGGTAATAGCTCTTCTGGTATATATCCCCTGTCTAAATTCAGAGTCTGATTTATGTTTAGATGCATAGCAGTTTTTCTCTCCCACTGGATTTTGAATAGAATAGGGGTCATATTTTATTCATCATACTCAGTATGACGTATGGTACATTGTATTCAGTGAGGGCAGGGACATGATCTGTTTTGAAGATTGCTATTTCCTGAGCTTTCACTGCCTATAGGAAGTCTAAATAATTGTTGAATGAATCTAGTGAATAATTTGGATTGAATCAGCTCTTCCTTGCATGTTGTCGTTTAGTTATTAAGTTGTCTCTGACTCTTTGTGACCCCATAGACTGTAGCGCGCCAGGCTCCTCTGTCCATGGGATTTCCCAGGCAAGAATACTGGAGTGGGTTGCCAGTTCCTTCTCCAGCAGATCTTCCTGACCCAGGTATCAAAGCTGGGTCTCCTGCTTGGCAGACAGATTCTTTACCACTGAACCATTCCTTCAATAGGTTTTATTAAAGTGCAAAGTTTATGTTTGATTTGGATAACTTTAAAAAAAGAAATCACTTCTGGTAGCATGAGTTAGAGACTTGGTATAGTAATTTAAAGATGGCTTTTTGAAGGTGGGCTGGGAACCTAAGTGTGAATCAGATTAGTAACCAGATTGGAAGGGCCTTTAAATGAACAAAATATGAAACTTTAAATCTCCACACATAGTGGTATCTTCTATAAAATTTTTTTCTCTCTTTGGTCTATAGTTTTAAAAATTTTACCTATAAAACACACTAATTTTCACACTATTTTCTTTTGATTAGGTGGATTTTATTTTGTTAGGTGGTGATCTTTTTCATGAAAATAAACCCTCAAGAAAAACATTACATACCTGCCTCGAGTTATTAAGAAAATATTGTATGGGGGATCGTCCTGTACAGTTTGAAATTCTCAGCGACCAGTCAGTTAACTTTGGTTTTAGTAAGTAAGTATATTTAAATGCTTCAATGAATGTTTCCTTGTGTCTATGATATATAACATTTCCTATGTAAGATGCGTGAACACATAAACAATTAGTCATCTTCTCTTCATTATAAGCTATTTCCTTGGCAGTTGTAGTTCTTTAAATTTTCTGTACATTATTGTATTAATTTGTATTTCCCTAATTAATAGATTGAGTAACTTCTTAGATTTTTATTGTACTTTTGGAATCTCTGTTCATATCCTTTGTCTATTAAAAAATTTGGATTTTTTTTTTTTTTTTGCTTTTCATGTTGAATTTGCAGGAGCTATTTATATATTCTAGATATCAAGCCTTTGTTACGCATATATATTTTTTTCCCAATCAGTGGATTGTCTTTGGACTGTTCACAGGACCTTTTGTTGACAGAAATACTTAATTTTGATGTTCATAGTCAAATATGTAACAAGTCTGAGCAACTTCACTTTCACTTTTCACTTTCATGCATTGGAGAAGGAAATGGCAACCCACTCCAGTATTCTTGCCTGGAGAATCCTAAGGATGGCGGAGCCTGGTGGGCTGCTGTCTATTTGGTCACACAGAGTCGGACATGACTGAAGCGACACAGCAGCAGAATTGGATTTTGAAAGATTCTTACAATTTTTAACGTATGTCCTTGTTTTAAACATTCTAATCACTTGTAAAGAGATTGTCTTTTCTACATTGTATATTCTTGTCTCCTTTGTCAAAGATAAGGTGTCCATAGGTGTGTGGATTTATCTCTGGGCTTTCTATTTTGTTCCAGTGATCTATATTTCTGTCTTTGTGCCAGTACCATACTGTCTTGATGACTGCAGCTTTGTAGTAGAGCCTGAAGTCAGGCAGGTTGATTCCTCCAGTTCCATTCTTCTTTCTCAAGATTGCTTTGGCTATTTGAGGTTTTTTTGTATTTCCGTACAAATTATGAAATTATTTGTTCTAGTTCTGTGAAAAATACCATTGGTATCTTGATAGGGATTGCACTGAATCTATAGAGTGCTTTGGATAGTATACTCATTTTCACTATATTGATTCTTGCAATCCATGAACATGGTATATTTTTCCATCTATTTGTGTCCTCTTTGATTTCTTTCATCCCACTCCAGTATTCTTACCTGAGAAATCCCATGACAAAGAAGCCTGGTGGGCTACATTACATGAGGTTGCAAGAGAGTTGGACATGACTTATCAGCTAAACAACAGTAGCAAATGTTTTCAAACCTTCTTTCCTGTTCTCTTTCTGAAAATTATATCTTACCCACTTTTTAATATCCCCTGTAACTTTATTTCTTTGTACTACATTTTGGATAATTTTCTGTTCGTTCACTAGTTCATGTAGAAAAATAGAACAACAAAAAAATAGGGAAACTCTGAAAAAGAGGACTACTAAGTAGTGTTTAGCTCAGTTCAATCCCTATCAAAATTCCAATGGTAGCTTTCATGGAAATAGAACAAACAACAGGTACAGGAAAAGGTGCTCAGCATCACTAATCATTGGGGAAAAGCGTATGAAAACCACAATGAGATATCACCTCACACTTGTTAGGATGTCTGTCATCAAAAAGACAAGGGAGAACAAGTATTGGGGAGAATGTGGAGAGAAGAAAACCCTTGCGCACTATTCGGAATGTCAGTTTGTGCAGCCCATGGAAAACACTGGCGGTTCCCCCTCAAAGACGGAACCACCGTGTGATCCAGTAGTTCTCCCTCTGGGTATATATCCAGAAGGAATGAAAACGGTATCTTAAAGAGATAGTCTGCACTCCCACGTTCACTGCAGCATTATTCACAGTAGCCAAGATGAGGCAGTGGTGGCAACAGTGTACATGTCCATCAGTGAAAGAATGGATAAACATGTAATATATATGTGTGTGTGTATATGTAATACATACATGTTACTCAACTGTGAGAAGAGACATCCTTTCATCTGAGACAACATGCGTGGACCTTGAAGGCTTTATGCTAAGTAAACTAAGTCAGACAAAGAGACAAATAATGTGTAATATCACTTACGCAGTATAGGGAATCTGAACTCATGGAGACTGGAATGGTGGTTACCAGGGCCGGGTGTTCGGGGGAAAGTGGAGATGCTGGTCAAAAAGTATAATTTTGATTAAAAAATGATTACATTCCTAGGATCTAATGTACAGCATAGTATGAGTTAGTAAAGTTTCTAAGACAGTAGATCTTAAACGTTCTCACTAGAAAAAGGAGATGGTAACTGTGTGACATGCTGGCAGCTGTTGAAGGGAGTGTGTGTTAAGCTTACAGTGGTAGGTAAGTTACAGTGGTTATCATTTTGCAGTATATGAATATATCAAACCAACATATTTGTATACCTTAAAGTAACACAATGTTGCATGTCAGTTATATCACAGTATAGCTGGAAAAAAGTATATTATAATGCTGCTGCTACTGCTCAGTCACTTCAGTCGTGTCCAACTCTGTGTGACCCCATAGATGGCAGCCCACCAGGCTCCCCTGTCCCTGGGATTCTCCAGGCAAGAACACTGGAGTGGAATGCCATTTCCTTCTCCAATGCATGAAAGTGAAAAGTGAGAGTGAAGTTGCTCAGTCATGTCCAAGCTTCAGCAACCCCATGGACTGCAGCCTTCCAGGCTCCTCTGTCCAAGGGATTTTCCAGGCAAGAGTACTGGAGTGGGGTGCCATTGCCTTCTCTACAATAATAAAAAATGTGGTATAACTCATGAATTGATAGGCAGATAATTGAAAGTATAGAAGTTCCAGAAATAGCCTCAGTAAATGTGGGAATTTAGTATTTGATAAAGGTGGTATCACATATCTCCAGGAAAATATAGCTTATTCAATAAAAGAACTAGAGGAAACTGTTAAGCATTTTAAAAAACCTGGATGTGGAAAGACTTTTCTAAGTATTGCACAAATCCAGAATCCATAAAAGATTGATGTTTTTGTCTTTGTAAATTTCTGCATGGCAAGAGCTGCCCATGGAAGTTGGAAGTCCAGGTTCAACCAGGAAGAACATTTTTAATTCAAGGCAAATTAATGTCTAATTTTCCCAATAGATAAATAATTTTTTCAAGTTAGTTAAAAGAAATTCATGAGTTAATAAAAAAAAAGTTAGGTAAAGAATATGGACATCATTCACTGAAAAGGAAATAAAGTGACATTTAAACATACTAAAAGAATATGAAAGATATGAGATGAAGTATACTGAGATATTTTTCTCCTATAGGATTTATATACATCAGTAATTCTCAGTCCTGGGTGTGTATTATCTTTACCTCAGAATCTTAAAAAGTACTGATGCCCAGTCTCTAGCTCAGTTAATCTCCCTGATTGTGTCTCAGACATTGGCGGATCCTCAAAGATCCCTAGAGAATTTTGCCTTGCAGCTAGGATTTAGAACTACTGGCATAAGATTGAAGAAGTTTGATCATACACTGTACTAGTGGAGTAAGGGGAAATGGTCTCATGCTGTGCCATTGTATTATATGTAAGTTAAACCACCTCAATGGGGGGAAGTTGGCAGTAATCAAATTTACAAATGTAGGTGTGCTTTTTGACCTGACAGTGTCCTCCTAGATAATTTCCTCACAAGGGCCTCTTTGTACAGGATTACTCACTGTAACCATTTGTGAAACAAAAGACTGGAAATGGCCTAAATGTCCATTCGTAGGTATCTACTTAAACACATTGTAATAATCCATACAGTGTCTGGCTAAAAAAAGCCACAAGGAAGCTCTTTATATACTGATATGAAATGATTTACAAAGTATGCTAAGTGATAAAGGCAGGGTCCAGAGGTCTGTATTGTGCTGCCATTTGTGGAAGAAGGAAGATGTATTTATTTGCTTTACAGGTATAAGATATTTTTTCACAGATAAAGTAGAAATTACTAGTGTCATTTCCTCTGAGAAGAGGAGCTTGGTGACTAGGGACAGTAGTGTGAAAATTTGTCATACAAGTAGTGAGTGATAGAGCTGGAATTTTTAATCAAGGTCTTGTATTCCAGAGTAGGTGTATTTTTCCCCTCCCGCTTCTACAATACAAATACAGACCTTACACAGAGACTTTCAAAATTTTGAAAGCCTATTAGCTTACTATTCAGATAATCAAATCGTTCATACAATTCACAAGCATCATATACTGTAAGGTTTTCAAGTGCAGTACTTTGTGATCTTTTCAAACTTGAATTATTGCGTATGATTGAATTTTTTTTTAAAACTCCAAAGTCATCTGCCGAGTTAGATCATCCAATTTGCCTGTAACAGTATTAAGTTTTTGGAGGAGGAGAATGGAGGAAAGAGCTTTTGTCTCTTACAGAAACTTTTTCTTTCTTTTTTCAGGTTTCCATGGGTGAACTACCAAGATGGCAATCTCAACATTTCAATTCCGGTGTTTAGTATTCACGGCAATCATGATGATCCCACAGGGGTAATTATTGTGTTCTTAAAGTTTGTTGAAATTTTAGAAATTTTCTGTTTAATTTGTGTATGGGAAGCATTCTTCCACTTCTTCCCAGCAACTTTTAGTCAGATTGACTCAGAGATTCAAATTGACTCTTTATCATTCATATAGGCTTTTATACTGCTTTTTAGATACTTTAAAAAATCTGAGATAATAATTGATGTATGAGATATGTTTTTATTTCTTGAGTGCCAAAGTTAGCAATAAATAACCAGTAGAAGGAATAACATTTAGGAATAAATAAATGTTGGGAATAACCTAACATTTGTATAATGCTTTACAGATTACCTGGTGCTTTTATCTCAAAAATCTCACCGTAGGAAATAATTGTTTCATGAACAGTTTTAAATCTAAATTAGATCATCTTATTTTGTTTGATAAGGAAGTACAGACCATCTTCAGCTTGTGATGGTTCGACCTAAGATTTTTAAACTTTACAATGGTGTGAAACTGACATGCGTTCAGTTGAACCTGAATTATGAGTTTTGATCTATTTTTGGGCTAATGATTTGTGGGAAGATACTCTCTTGTGATGCTGAGTAAAGACAGCAAGGCCCAGCTCCCAATCAGCCACCCCAGCCCAAGGGTAAACAGTTGCCACACTTAAAACCATTCTGTATGGGTATGTACCATACAGTCATTCTGTTCTTCATGTACAGTAGATTGATTATACAAGATACTCAGTACTTTATTGTAAAATATTTATACTTTTTCCCAACTGAAGGCTCATGTAAGTGTTCTGAGCATGTTCAAAGTAGGCTAGGTTAAGCTATGATTTTCAGTAGATGAGGTACTTTAACTGCATTTTTGACTTACAGTATTTTCAATTTACTATGGATTTATTGGTACCTAAATCCACTGTAAACTGAGGAAGATTTCAAATAATAGGGATCCTAAAGTAATCTAAAAATATCATTTTATTTTTTCTGGTCATTAATGTATTATAAATCACTATTTAGCTAGTCTTTTTTTTCCTCACCTCTTGAGAGGTCTGCTTAATATGACAAATAACTGATTCCATAGCTGGTTTTATTTTTCAGTGAACAAGACATGATAAATTTTGATGAAACATTAACTTTGTATTTAACATGTATTAACATGTGATTCTACTCACAGTGATAGAGAAAAGGATAGCACATACTTTACTATTGTAATCTTGTTTTGACAAGGCACTATCTTCGTCTAGGTTTTTATAACTGCTATACAGAATATACTTTTAATAAGTAATAACATATGCAGATTATTAGTTTTTAGGTATACATTAATATTCTTTGAAAATATTTTGCATAGGCAGATGCACTCTGTGCCCTGGATATTTTAAGTTGTGCTGGATTTGTCAATCACTTTGGACGTTCAATGTCTGTGGAGAAGATAGACATTAGTCCAGTTTTGCTTCAGAAAGGAAGCACAAAAATTGCTCTATATGGCTTAGGTAAGATGGGTTTATATTACTATTTATGTTGATAAATGTTTACTTGTTTAAGCAACTAGGAAATCAAATTCTGGAGTTCACTTTGTTGCTGTTTGGAAGGAATTGAGGCAAATCTAATTATTCCTTATGGGTGACTTTAAAAAATATTACAACATTTTGGTGGACATTTTTCATTATTTTATAAGCACCAGTATGGTAAAGAATGTGCCTGCAGTGCAGGAGACCCAGGTTCGATCCCTGAGTCAGGAAGATCCCCTGGAAAAGGGAATGGCTACCCACTCCAGTATTCTTGCCTGGAGAATTCCACGGACAGAGGAGCCAGGCAGGCTATGGCCCATCAGATTTTAAAGAGTCAGACATGAAGGACCGACTGACATTTCATTTCATTTCATTTCAATAGTTCTTGAGATTTGTTTTTAATAGCAGTTTCGATGAAAAAATATTTTCCCCTTAGTATCTATTGTTTGTTATTTCTTTCTTTTTTTTCTTTTAGGCTCAGACAAGAATCCTGAACATAGAACTGTAGAGTAATTTAGAACAACTGCATTTTGATATTTTGGAAGTCTTTGAAAGGTTTAAAGTTTCACTGTCCAATACAGTAATCATGTGGATATCAGGCACTAGAAAAGTGGCTAATCTAAATTGAGTCATGCTATAAGTATAAAATACATATTAGATTTCAAAGACTTAGAAAAAAATGTAAAATATCTTACTCAGATATTGGGTTAAATGAAATATATTAAAATTAATTTTACCAATTTCTTTTACTTATTTTAATGTGGCTACTAGAAAATTAGAATTTACATATTTGGCCCGTTTTGGTGGCTCACATGATATTTTTATTAGTGCTAGTTTAGAACTGTCATCTACAATGCTCAGAAAATTTGCTTTATCAACTTCTGTAATTTATTTAGTTTCCAGTAGGTAAAAGCTTGTTTGCTAGGCTTTATTACATGTGAATGGAAGACTGTTTTTGTTTGTTGCTCTTCAGTGGCTAAGTCGTGTCTGACTCTTGAGACCCCATTGAGTTTGTCCTTCACTGTCTCCTGGAGTTTGCTCAGATTCACGTCCATTGAGTAGGTGATGTTATCTAGCCATCTCATCCTCTGCTGCTCCTTTCTTTTGCCTTCAGTGTTTCCCAGCATCAGGGTCTTTTCCAATGAGTTGGCCCTTTGATTCAGTTGGCCAAAGTATTGGAGTTTCAGCTTCAGCATCAGTCCTTCCAGTTGATATTCAGGGTTGATTTCCTTTAGAATGTACTGGTTAGATCTCCTTGCAGTCCAAAGGACTTTTTAAGAGTCTTATCCAGGACCACAGTTTGAAAGCATCAATTCTTTTACGCTCAGCCTTCTTCATGGTCCAGCTGTTACATCCATACATGACTACTGGTAAAACCATTTTCAGCATACATTCAGTGTATTTTTTGTGTCTTCATTTGGTTAAGTTCAGTTTGATATTTGTTATATGAATACAATAGTTTTGTTGTTTTTGATGTATATCATTTAGTCGCTAAATTGTGCCCAACTCTTTGCCACTCCATGAACTATAGCCCACCAGGCTCTTGCATCCGTGGAATTCTCCAGGCAAGAACACTGGAGTGGGTTGCCATTTCCTAAGTATTATAAAAATTATACTTCATGTTAAACCAGTTTTAAAGTACCCCAAGGGAAATTAAGAAAAAACTCATGCTGTAACTAACCTCAACATAGTTTTCATTATTTTTTGAGTGATTTTAGTATAATAGACGCCTTAGTACTCATTTCTCTTTGTATATGTTTTTAAAGAATAATTAAGATGGATGTTTTATTTAAATACTTTCTGTAGGAAGTGTAGAGTCTTTGCCCAAGTTACATAATTTTGCCAACAAATAGAAAAGCATCATGGCAATCTCTATTTTAGAGATACAGAAGATGAGACCAAAATATTATGTCTGATTTTTGCAAGTGATAGAGCAAGAAGTAAAATACATTAAAAAAAAAAACAAAAAAAAAAACTACCAATATTTTAATCACTGTAACGTTGGGGATCATATCTGAAGAAAATGATTGATCCTCACACTTTCAAACCAAGGACAAACCCCATTATGCCTTAGTCACTGCCAGAGGCAAACTGCTTCCATCATCCCTTTTATCCCCAGTCTCTCATCTCATCCTGTTCTATTTTCCTTAACTGGACTCAGTCTCTACACCCTCCAGCATCTACTCTCACCCCAGCTCGGTATATGCTGCTGTAGCTAAGTCACTTTAGTTGTGTCTGACTCTGTGTGACCCCATAGACAGCAGCGCACCAGGCTCCTCTGTCCACAGGACCCTCCAGGTAAGAATACTGGAGTGGGGTGCCATATGCTAGAGCCCTTTTTAGTTAGCAGACTCATATCATCAGTCCCTGAATGCTCCCTGTGCTGTGCCACTCTCAGTGACAGTGGCCCACGAGTCTCCTGTGTCTTGTGCAGTTTTCTCCTGGCCTCTCACAGGCTCTAGGGCGGAAGGGCTGGAGGCCAAGTCCCTGCTCTCCTTGCTTTCCACTGCCACCACCTGTCCTTCCTTTTCAGGTACCCTTGAAGCTAACTGCCAACCAGTAAACTGCCCTTTCCATTACCTCAGTTTTCTTACCTGCTTGCCTTCCAATTTTGTCAGTGTTCTTAGTGTTTCTGCAGCTAAGTAGATCAACCTTCTAATGCCCTGGATTTTCATGTCTTGCCTTTTTTATCCCGGTCATACATTCCACCATCATTTCATTGGCAGCACTAGGAGTTCTCTCTAGAAGCTAGACCTCTTCTAGCTCTTATACTTCTGCAGCATTGGGTTTTCTTCCTTAATCACTCCATGAAGTAGTAACCTTGTCCTCCCACTGATAATTGCCTTCTTAGCATCCTGACTTTTTTTCCTTTTATAGTATTTAAAATTACAATTTGCATGTTTATTTTCATTGACCTATACTATCCTTTGGGGAATTAGGAAGAGTTATTGAAAAGTCATTAAATTATTTAAAAGCACACTGTTTTTATTTAAAAGCATAATATACATAAAACTATTATTTTTAAGTACATTTTAAAATCTCACCCCTTCTACTGTCATTTCCTGTGTATTTTACAATGTATATGTTAGATCAAGAGTACACATAGAAAAAATAGAGTAGAAAACAATATTATTAAAAATCTTAATAAGACTGTGAGCATAGAAAACAGATTTTTATTCTGTATTTTCTAGATTTTGAAGGTATGTATGCTTGACGTCAGAGAAGGCAATGGCACCCCACTCCAGTACTCTTGCCTGGAAAATCCCATGGACGGAGGAGCCTGGTGGGCTGCAGTCCGTGGGGTCGCTAAGAGTCAGACATGACTGAGCGACTTCACTTTCACTTTTCACTTTCATGCATTGGAGGAGGGAATGGCAACCCACTCCAGGGTTCTTGCCTGGAGAATCCCAAGGATGGTGGAGCCTGATGGGCTGCCGTCTGTGGGGTCACACAGAGTCGGACACGACTGAAGCGACTTAGTAGTAGTAGTAGTAGTAGTAGTAGTAGTATGCTTGACATGAAAAACATTCTTTGAATGCAACTGCTCAGCAGGTTTCCCCGGTGGCTCAGCAGTGAAGATTCCCCCTGCCAATCCTGGACACTTGTAGGAGACTCAGGTTCAATCCCTGGGTCGGGAAGACCCCCTGGAGAAGGAAATGGCAACCTACTCCAGTACTTGCCTGGGAAATCTCACAAATAGATGGAGCCTGACGGGCTATAGTCCATGGGGTCACAAAGAGTCCGACGCGACTGAGCAACTAAACAACAACTGCTCAGCAGCTGTCAGGCATGAACTTGGAACGTTTTCATTTGTGAATAATGATATCAGATTTCAAATATCTCTGATAGGAAAACGAGATACTCAGAGAAGCACATAATTTAGAAGCAAAACTTTTAAAATAATGTAATGTCTATTTCAGGATCTATTCCAGATGAAAGGCTCTATCGAATGTTTGTCAACAAAAAAGTAACAATGTTGAGACCCAAAGAAGATGAGAACTCTTGGTTTAACTTATTTGTGATTCATCAGAACAGGTAAAAGTTTTGTCTCTGAAAATTCTTGAGTCAAATGTTGAGGTTCCCCAAATCTCTGTTTCTAAGCTTACCTATATTTTAGTAAAGTGAAGTATGAAGTGAAGTCGCTCAGTCATGTCTGACTCTTTGTGACCCCATGGACTGTAGCCTACCAGGCTCCTCAGTCCATGGGATTTTCCAGGCAAGAGTACTGCAGCGGGTTGCCATTTTCTTCTCCAGGGGATCTTCCCGACCCAGGGATCGAACCTGGGTCTCTCGAGTTGTAGGCAGACGCTTTACCGTCTGAGCTACCAGGGAAGCCCATATTTTAGTAAAGGGCTCCTTATTCTTTGAAAGCTGTCAATGCAGGATCAGGCAAACTTAGATAGGCTTTGTGTGACTGCATCTTGAAATCATTTTCAATATATATTCATACTTATTAATACAAATGAGTATTTCTAGCATATGGATAAGGTATACCAAAAACCGTAAAATGAATGCTCCTAAATTCAGAAGGAAGTAGAACATGAGCAGTACATTACCTCATGCCTTTTTCTGACCCTATCTTTTCCCACATACTTTATAGGGGAAGCACTATCTTCACTTTTTATTTAATCTGTCCATAGCTTTCTTTGTTGTTCAATTACACACTTATTCATGAGTCATCTTTATTTGGTTTTGGTATAACTGGAACCATGCTTTATTTGCAGTTGGCTTATTTTTGTTCAACAGTGTGTTACTTCAAAGTGAAAGTGTCAGTCATTAGTCGTTTCTGACTCTTGCGACCACATGGACTGTAGCCTGCCAGGCTCCTCTGTCCATGGGATTCTCCAGGCAAGAATACTGGAACGGGTAGCCATTCCTTTCACCAGGGAATCTTCCCAACCCAGGGATCAAACCCAGATCTCCTGCATTGCAGGTGGATTCTTTACCACTGAGCCACCAAGGAAGCCCTATGTTACTATAATTCATTTTGCTGCTTAACAGCATAACTCATTTTCACTGATGTATATACATTTCAACTTTTTCGCCTGTTGATGAGTGTTTTGTTATTTCCAGATTTTTTTTTTTTAAATCTCTTTGTTAGGAACATTCATTTTTTTTTTTTTTTTAAGTATATGTGCTGCTGAAGTGAGCACAGGAATATTCTTATACATTACTCCTGGTACATATATACAGGTGTTTTTCCAGAATATCAAATATAGGTAGATAAGCTTCTTTTTGTTGGTAGTTTTAAGAAATTTAATCTAGTGGCAGGGTGTAAGGTTGATTGAAAGGAAATAGAGATTTGAAGAAACATGATTTATTATGTGATAATTATAGTAAAAAAATGTGAGATGGTAACAGTGGTGGCAGTGAAATGATATATAAGGAACAAAGTTGAAAAGTTATTGAAATAGAATCTGAAGGGATATGGGGCCTGATTATATAATTTCTTCTTATTATTATTAAATAGTATTATTTATTGAAGAGATGCTTATTGACTGTAGAATATTCTGGTACTTGTCCATCACCACAACTCAGTGAAAGAAAGGTTTTAGGCTGCAGTGTTATTTTGCCTTATGTATATTCTTGAATAAACATGGTAAGTTTCAAAGGAGGAACAGGACAGGGTTTTGATATGTTGGTTTCCATGTAACAGACAGGGAGTTTGTTCCTTCTTTTGCTGAGGGCTTCCCAGTTCTGCTATACTTTCTGCTTTCCCCAAGTAGGAATAAGTCAGAAGGAATGGTCATAAGCCATTCCATACCAGAATGAGAGGTGGAGTGGCAGCATTGGTAAGGGGAATGGGTAATATAATGTTGGTATGGCTGGTTGCTGTTAAAGGTGATGTTAATAATCTTGATCATTTGATTAAGGTGGTGTAGAGCAGGTTTCTCCACTGGAAAGGTCACATCTTCTACTTTATAATAATAAATATTTTGGGAAAAATACATTGAGACTATGTGAATATCCTGTTTCTCCTTAGAATTTGGCCCACAGGCTTTAGCATCCACTGGGGCATCTTGATGGGGAAACAGTGGCTGACTTTATTTTTCTGGGCTCCAAAATCACTGCAGATGATGATTGCAGCCATGAAATTAAAAGACACACCTTGGAAGGATAGTTATGACCAACCTAGATAGCATATTCAAAAGCAGAGACATTACTTTGCCAACCAAGGTCTGTCTAGTCAAGGCTATGGTTTTTCCAGTGGTCATGTATGATGTGAGAGTTGGACTGTGAAGAAAGCTGAGTGCCAAAGAATTGATGCTTTTGAACTGTGGTGTTGGAGAAGACTCTTGAGAGTCCCTTGGACTGCAAGGAGATCCAAACAGTCCATCCTAAAGGAGATCAGTCCTGGGT
>NW_011494927.1:614572-641338 GCF_000754665.1 Bison bison bison | reverse complement strand
ATGTGGAAGCTGAAACTCCAGTACTTTGGCTACCTGATGTGAAGAGCTGACTCATTGGAAAAGACCCTGACGCTGGGAAAGATTGAGGGCAGGAGGAGAAGGGGACGACAGAGGATGAGATGGCTGGATGGCATCACCGACTCAATGGACATGGATTTGGGTGGACTCCAGGAGTTGGTGATGGACAGGGAGGCCTGGTGTGCTGTGGTTCATGGCGTTGCAAAGAGTCGGACACAACTGAGTGACTGAACTGAACTGAAGGTGCAACTTGTTTCCAGTAATTAATGCTGTGGTGTCGTTTGTAACTTTTTAAATTTCCCTTATTCTTTCTATAGTTATTGACTGAAAGTCTTCTGTTAGGAAAATTTGTCATTCTCATTTATTTACTTATTCATTCCATTCATTTATTTATCTTATTATAGACTCAAGATATTTATTCTTTGAGGTACAATCCAGTATTATCAGTTTTTGTTGTTGCTTACTTTGTTTCAACTCTGACCGTTGAGAGCTTTTTTACATCGGCTTCTGTGCTTTTTCAGGAAGCCCTCTTCCTTTTTGTTTTTTGAGCTATGTCATTAACCTTCCAGTCCTACAAGATGCTCCAGGCTTCTCTTGTATTTTTCTCTCAAGCCCAGGAATCAACTACTTCGCCAAGGAGCCCTAATTGCTTTAATCAGAGAGTGGTATTTAGAAACCCAGATATGGCCACTAAGTGTGCTTAGTGCTACTGCAGGTCTCCATAGCCCTCATGACTAGAGTTAAAGGAATATATGTATATTTACTAATTCATGCATACATGTCTGTATGTATATATGTGTTTGAGCAAGCTCCTGGATATGGTGAAGGACAGGGAAGCCTAGCGTGCTGCAGTCCATGGGGTCGCAAAGAGTCAGACACGACTGAGCGACTGAACAACAAATATATGTGTTTAAAAAAAAAAAAAACCCTAGCGCAAGTTGATACTGATTCGAATCCATCCCTACAGGGTTCATTTTTGTCTTCTCCCTTATTTGAGACTTCTTTCTGTAATAGAAACCTGGATTGTATCATCTTTATGTTTACTTATTTTTTAATCTTAATTCACATATAATTTTAAAATTGAGAAAATTTACCAGCCAGGATTCAGTGTATATATTATTTTAGTCCATAGCCTTACTATATCTAGTAAAAAACACCACTTTCTAAAGTTCCTTAGGTCAGTTCCTTTTCTCCTACCCTTCATTGTGGTTATAATAGGTTTTTATTATAATGCTGTTAGGATCATTTTTCACCTTCAGCATTGTTACATACTTATTGTTTTCAGGGTAAGTATGTTTTCAGGGCCTTGTAAAAGAAAAACTGATTTTCTCATGTTGAGCAAGAATTTTTGAGCCTTTTATATTTTACTTTATTTCCTATTTGTTTCTATATGTTGATCAGTTTTCTTTTTCTTGCAGCAAAAGAAGGTAAACCCTCAACAGATTTTGTCATGCAAAATATTTCCACAAGGATGTTCTAATCAGCTTCTATGTCATAAGTCAGAATCAACCCACCAGCGTAATTCTCCCTTTTCCAGTGCTCCAGGAAGGCACACATACCTCATGTTTATTTGAGTTATTCTGCTCTTTTCAGTCATTGTGATAGCATTATACATTTTTTACATAAAAGTTTGTTTTTACATAAACATTCCTAGATACATGAGCTTCTTTCACTTCCTGCTCTTCCGTGCATCGTTCTGTTCAGCTACACTGGTCCCCTTGCTGCTCTTGAACTCGCTGGACACATTCCCATGTCAGCGCCTTTGCCATCAGTTTCCTCCCTCTGCCTAGGTCTCGGGCATTCCTGGTCCCTCATCTTAATGCTCTGCTACTTGTCTCCTGTTAGAGAGGCCTTTCTGGACCACCCTGTGCATAGTAGCCTCCCTTTTACATGTAACTTTCCCCTTTATTTTTTCTTTATTTTTCTATAGCACCTATCACTATCTGACAAAACTTTATATAAAAAACAAAGATTTATATGTGTATATGTGTGTGTGTATGCATATGCATGAGCATGTTGTGTTATTGCTAGTTCCCCCATTTGAGCAAGGACTTTGTTCATATCTGTCTTCAGGATCTAGAAGAGACCTGGGAAACCTGACACATAGACACTCAGTAAATGTTTGTTGAGTGAATGAATGTCGGCTTGCCTCAAGTGAATGCTGGTTGAAGTAGTTGAACACTTGTACTTAAATTCTCAGTGATATAAATCAGTATTGTAGAAAATTTTTTTCTTATCTTCCTCTCTTTGGGTTTTCAAATATCTTTTAATAATAGCAGCTAATCTAGGTTTAAAATAAGGGTTTGGAAATCACATTCATACAATATTTAATATTGAAAACTCTCCTCTCTTATATAAAACTGACATTCTCATTATTTTAATCAGTAAAAGAAACATGTTAAAAGTGATGGGACATATTCAGAGATTTGACTTTTTTTTTAAAGCTTAGGTTAAATTCACTGTCATCTTCTGTTTTCTGTTTGGTATACACTCAGACCAGTTTATAGGTTTTTTACTCTTTCTGGAGCTCATGCTTTTCTGGCTTTCCCACAGGGAGAGTTATTCCTCTCTACCTTTTGTGACCTTCCTTTGTGTAGAATTGACTGCTTTCTCTTTTGAGGCTTTTACTTGTCTGTGTCCTGCAAGCTTGTAAACCCTTTAAGATTAGGAATTAGATACTATCTTTGTATCCCCAACCCCTTGAATACTTTCTGGCTTACAGAAGGGATAATAAATCTTTAGTGACTGGAGAAAGACTTATTATGAAGTTTTTTTTATATCTATGGACATTTATAATACTTGTTTTTAAAAATCTTGGCATAGGAGTAAACACGGAAGTACCAACTTCATTCCAGAGCAGTTTTTGGATGACTTCATCGATCTTGTTATCTGGGGCCATGAACATGAGTGTAAAATAGCTCCAACCAAAAATGAACAACAGCTCTTCTACGTGTCACAGCCTGGAAGTTCAGTGGTCACTTCTCTTTCCCCAGGAGAAGCTGTAAAGAAGTGAGTAATGATTATATTTTCCAAATCAGTTCTTAAAAATATTTGCTATAATAATCTGGTCATCTCATAGGCCAAAAGTACTGATGGTGCTGTTACTTATATGATAAATTTATTTATAAAGACTGATCATTCCATATACTGTTACTATTTTCCCAGATTTTAAGCTGTTTTCAGCAGGAGAAGACCCCAGTGGTATTAATGATTTTGCTGTTCATTAGGCCAATTCAAGGCTAACATTTTTTATTAATTAAATTTTAAGTAGAATGCTATAGGAAAGTTGATGAATGAGTAGATTTTATTCTGGGGAAGAAGAATGTTTACATTTTTTCCTGTGATATAACATTAAGATCAAATTACTAAAAGTCTTGGTGGTCCAGTGGTTAAAAATCTGCCTTGTAATGTGCAAGACACAGGTTCGATCCGTGATCAGGGAACTAAGATCCCACATGCCACAAAGCAACTAAGCCCAGGCACCACAACTACTAAGCGTTGTATGCCACAACTAGAAAGTCCACAGCCAAATAAAAAAAAAAACAAAAAACAAAAAAAACAGATCAAATTACTAAACATTTTTTAAGGAGGGGAGGTTGTAAGGATTTTGTAGACATTAACAAATATGATCGTTTTGATGTGCACATCTTCCTGAGGAAATTTACAATGTGACTAGGCTTTCATTTCCCTCCTCATTTCAGACACATTGGTTTGCTGCGTATTAAAGGAAGGAAGATGAATATGCAGAAAATTCCTCTCCGCACAGTGAGGCAGTTTTTCATGGAAGATGTTGTTCTGGCTGATCATCCAGACATTTTTAACCCAGATAATCCTAAAGTAACACAAGTCATACAGAACTTCTGCTTGGAGAAGGTAATTCTTCTAGATAAAGGTCAATGAAATCTATTTTAGTTGAGAGGTTATTTACATTGAATTAAATACTTCAGTAGACTAGAGGGAAGACATTACATTTGCTATATTCTCATGAAACCTTTAAGGAACCACTGTTCAGTAAATGAGTTTAGGCGTAAGGTTTTTTTTTTAAGTCTTTGAGATGGAAGAATGTTACATATAGAGGAAACTTTAAGCCCCACTCCCAGATCCTTTCCTCCTTCTCAGAGATGTATGTATAATCACTTTTCTCTTTTTATCCTGATTTGATAATTTGTTCATTTTATTAATGAAAGCAGTAACTTTGGGGAATCACAGGATACTATGGTAGATGAGGAGAACCTTAGCCTAGTAATCTCCCTCACACATCCTTTCACCCTGAAATCTACCTCCAGATAAAATCTTGAAATATGTCTGCTAGGGCTTCCCTGGTTGCTCAGCTGGTAAAGAATCCTCCTGCAATGCAGGAGATCCTCGTTCAATCCTGGGTCGGGAAGATCCCCTGGAGAAGGGATAGGCTACCCACTCCAGTATTGTTGGGTTTCCCTGGTGGCTTAGATGGTAAATAGTCTGCTTACAATGCAGCAGACCTCGGTTCAATCCCTGGGTTGGGAAAATCCCCTGGGGGAGGGCATGGCAACCCACTCCAGTATTCTTGCCTGGAGAATGCCATGGACTGAGGCGTCTGGTGGGCTGCAGTCCCTGGGGTCGCAGTGAGTCAAACATGATTGAGCGATTAAGCACAGCACAGGGAACATGTCACTTCAGTGTAAGTCCCATACCTCCTCCCATACAGATCACCATCCCTAAACCTCTGTAGAATTTCTTGAGCCACTTTGAAATTGGATGAATGCATTTGATAATATGGAACTTGACATCTTAATACAGTAAGTCCCCTACACGTGAACCTTTAAGTTGCAAACTTTGAAAGATGCGGACATGCGTTTGCATGTCCCATCACTTAAATTAGTTCACATGTCTGGTGTACATTGTCACATGCATGCATCCTCTGCAAATGGCTGTACTCTGGTGTACTGTACTGCACTGCACTGTACAGAGGGCTTCCCTGATGGCTCAGCAATAAAGTGTCTGCCTGCAGTGCAGGAGACATGGGTTTGATCACTGGGTTGGGAAGGTCCCCTGGAGAAGGAAATGGCAAGCCACTCCAGTATTCTTGCCTGGAGACTCCCAGGCAAGAGGAGCATGGTGGGCTATGGTCCATGGGGTCGTAAGAGTCCAACATGACTTAGTGACTAAACCACCACAACCACTGTATAGAGTATAGTAATACAGTATCTTTATTTCAAGCTGAAGAATGTCTGGAAGGAAGCGTAAAAGCAGCAGTGATGTAGCTGGTACTGTTGTACTTTTCAAAGTACTACATTTAAGATTAAAAATATTTCCTTTATTTTTTGTGTTTGTTTTTATGTATTATTTGTATGAAAAGTATTATAAACCTATTTGTGCATGTGTGCCAAATTGCTTCAGTTGTGTCTGACTCTTTGCAACCCTTTGGACTGTAACCCACCAGGCTCCTCTGTCCATGGGATTCTCCAGGCAAGATTACTGGAGTGGGTTGCCATGCCCTCCTCCAGGGAATCTTCCTGACCCAGGGATCAAACTTGCATCTCTGTGTCTCCTGCATTGGCAGATGTGATCTTTACCACTAGCACCCCCTGGGAAACCTATTACAGAATAGGATTATGTAGCCGATTGTGTTAGTTGAGTACCTAGGATAACTGTTAGACTTACAAACAAATTAGACTTACAGATTTGCTGTTGGAACAGAAGTCATTCATATGTAACATTAATTGCTAACACTTACTCAGTTCTTAACTCTGTGTATGCTCTTCTGCTTTGCATTTTATTCTCACAAAAAGCATGATAATAATGCTTTCATTGCTTGTATATTCCTGACACTGTTGACAGCATTTTGCATTTAATCCACTTAGCAATGCTATAGAACAGTAGAGTCTACCATCCACACTTTATAGAAGGAGGAGCTGAACCTTAAAGTGAGACAAACATGATAACCAGTAAACTGTGGAAACGCCCACTGGAGCTGAACCTTAAAGTAACTCACCCAATGTGTCAACTTTACTAGCAGCATGTAACTCAAATAACTGAAAGGTTTAGGTTTGCTGGTTTCAAGATGACCAGATTCAGAAACTTAGATTAAGATAGCAGGTCCTTCTGTCTCTGTTTCCATGTTTAGTCCTGTGCCACCCAGTCCTGTGGTTTTTATCTCAAGCGTCACTGTATGTAAGGAAGTCTGTCATGCAGTGGCCCACAGACTTACATTGCCTTTACAGCTAAAAGAATCATTTTTTTCCCAGTGGTTCCAGATAAACCCCTTAAACATTGAGTTTCCCTGGACTGAGGTCATGTACTCGTCCCTGAACCCGATCTCTCAGGCGAGGGAGATGGAGCATGAGTGAGTGGATTGTCCCAGCCTAGTCAGGGAGCTCAGGGTCTCTCAGCCTTGGCACAGCTGACAGTTTAGACTGGGAAATGCTTTGTTGTGGGAGCTTGTTCTGTGCACAGTGGGATTTTTACAAGTCCTCTCTGACCTCTACCACTAGATGCCAGCCAGAAATACCTCTTCCCCCTAGTCATGACAATATCTTTATTTTGAGGTTGAAGAAATGCTTGAAAATGCAGAACGGGAACGTCTGGGAAATTCTCAACAGCCAGAGAAGCCTCTTATACGACTGCGAGTAAGTCCTGTTTAGATGAATTCAGCTTTATTGATTTTCAAAGGAGAGTTTTGTACAGTTTACATGAAATTTTTTTTTTTTTTTTTTGGTAAAATAGCAAAGAGAGTACGTATAGTAAAAAGAGCTATCATCATTGGTGAAGAAAATAATAAAGCAGCCAGTATTTGATTTAATCATAGTTTCATTCCTTTCTATAAACTTTTTATTTTATATTGGGTTATGCTGCTGCTAAGTCGCTTCAGTCGTGTCAGACTCTGTGCGACCCCATAGACGGCAGCCCACCAGGCTCCTCTGTCCCTGGGATTCTCTAGGCAAGAATACTGGAGTGGGTTGCCATTTTCTTCTCCAATGCATGAAAGTGAAAAGTGAAAGTGAAGTCGCTCAGTCGTGTCCGACTCTTAGCGACCCCAAGGACTGCAGCTTACCAGGCTCCTCCATCCATGGGATTTTCCAGGCAAGGGTACTGGAGTGGGTTGCCGTTGCCTTCTATATTGGGGTATAGCTGATTAAAAATGTTGTGACACTTTCAAGTGAACAGTGAAAGGACTCAGTCATACATATATATGTTCTCCCCCAAATCCCCCTCCCATCCAGGCTGCCACATAACACTGGTAAAGTTCCATGTGCTATATATATAGCAGGTCCTTGTTGGCTATCCATTTTAGTTTATTCTGATAGGTTTGATGGTTTTGTTTTCTTGCTTCCCTCATTTCTAAATAGTGTTGTGTTGACTAGGTTGGCCGAGCTCTCGGACTTCATCGCTTGCGGTCCCCGCTCTCCCCTCCTTCCAGGCACTCGGACTTCTTGCAGTGCCTCGGACATATCAGACCCGCTCACTTCTCCAGGTCTGCTCACGTCACCCAAGTAGTCACCTCATTGGACCCCAGCCTGATTAAGACTGTAACCCCCAGGTCCTCTCTCCAGCACTACTGATTTCACTTACCCTTCTCTACGTCTTCTTTTTTTCCCCACAACACATCCACCTGAACTACAACATCCAATTTATTTGTTTATTTATTTTGGTTATTATTTGTCCTCAGCTACCAAACTATCTGCTCTACGGAAGCATGGAACTTTGTGAATCTTGTTAACTAATGTAGCCAGAGATCCCAGAACAGTCCCTGGCAATTGCAAGTGCTTGATAAATACGTGGCAAGAACTGACATTTCAGAGTTAGAAAATTCTAAGAAATTGAAGTGTTTCCTGTGCCTCTAAACCTGCTTATCTTTTGCATCATAATATTCACAAATAACAAGACTTCTTTTTTTTTTTGCCACCCCTGTGCCTTTCTCTTCTAGCTCCTACCTTTTCTGATTTTCTTCCCCCCAAAATAATACATTGTCTATATTGCTCATATAACAGTCTCTTCCTCAGTCCACTATAATCAAGGCTGTGACACCACCATCTCAGGTGAAAAATGCAACCTTCAACTGTCAAATCCAGTAGATTTTTTTCATCTTAGTGAGTCACTCTTTGGCATTCTCTTCTACAAGTTTTCTTTGTCCCTTCCTATATTTTAGTTAGTCCTGTGTCCAGTCTAGGCATATGATCACCTATAGAATGATGGCTCCCAAATTTTGACCTACCCCTGAGACATCCTTGTTGGAGTCTAAGAGTCCTTCTAAAGCCTTGTGCCCAAGGGATATGACCCTCAAACTGCAGCAGCACTGGCATCACCTGGGAAAATCTTAAAAATACAGAATCTCAGGCTCCATATTAAACCCACTGAATTGCATTTTAACAGGATCCCCCCAAAATTTATATGCACATGAAAATTTGAGAAGCCCTGGGCCATACAGGATGAAGGTAAAGAAGACAGTCTAGAGTCAGACTGTCTGGTTTGATTCCAGCTCTGTCACTAGCTGTGTGACCTTGAGCCACTGGGTCTCTTGTCCCTGGGTATGTGCTTTCTAGATCTGAGTGAATTCTCTCCATCTCATTGTCATTGCTGTAGCTGAGCCCGGATGCTCTCTTAGCAGTCTCTTCCTTTGTGTCCTTAATCTCCTCTGTACATACTTCTTACAGCACTGTTCAGGTTCTGCTTGCAGCTGCTTCTTTACATGGTTTGTCTTCCTAGCCAGCTTCTTAGTTTCTTTCCAACCAGGATGCTGTTTTATTTATGTTATATCTGGCCCTTGGCAGAGTACTTAGACATTGTGGACACTTCAGTAAAGTTTGCTTAGTGAATAATTTTGTAACATTTAGAAGCAGAAAATTACAAATAAAACTAGACTGGAGTTCAGTTGTTAAAAATGTGTTTTGGGGAGACCCCCTAGCTTGAGCATTTGGCATTTTCTGGTTTAGAACGTGGCAGCTGTAGAGATGGTTTGTCTGGGTAATAGAAACTTAGCTGCTTTAAGAGAACCACACAGATCTCTTTATCAGGGCAGAAGCACCATGTTTCTCATCTATGTCTGCCTGATACTGTTAAAACTAATCAGACTTAAATTGGAAATAGGCGTTCCTTTTCCCAAACACATTACTAATTCATTAATGATAAAAAGAAGAAATATCTTCCTGTAGGTAGTATTCCAAAATATTGGCTAGATGACCCTCATTGATTCACTAATTCAATGAACAGATGTTTACTGAGTTATTGAGTGCCTTCTTTTCTGCATGTGAGAGTGTGGGGTGGGCAGTGAAGATAAAATAGACAAGGCTTACAGGAGGTGGAGGTGTGAGAAGAGATAAAATAAACAAATAGCAAATATGTGAACAGAATCTTAGCTAGTGCTAAGTGTGACAGAGAGTGTAAGTGGGGTGGAGGTTAGGTGTAGTCTGGAGAGGCTGGTGATGTAGTACAAAGCTTGTTCCCAGAGCATCCTTTGAGAACAGCTGGTTTAGGAAAATGATTATATCTGTTTTTCTTTGTAAGGGGCTTGGTGCCATAAGAGATGTCTTTAGAAAAACCCTGCCTTGAGAATCATTGTTAGTTCTAAATAGAAATCGTGAGCCCTCTTGTACCTGCAGTTTCGTATCTGCAGATATGGAGGGCTGATTGAACTGTGCCACTTTATACAAGGGACTTCAGCATCTGCAGACTTTGGTGTTCCCAGCCAGGGGTCCTGGAATCAATCCCCCTGAAATACCAAGAGATGACTGTACGTGTTTTGAAGGTGATCATTTCTCAAAGCTCACAGACTTGCTTCTTTTCCTCCATGAATTTTCCCAGTGTTTATTATTGTCTGGTGTGAAAGCTTATCCTTACGTGATAAACCAATTAATAAATACATCTAGTGCCAGCCAGCATTCTATTTGGATATCTGTTTTAAAAGTTTAAGAAAACTTGTTTAGAAATATCACATCCTTTTTCAGATGATATTCCTGGTTCCTAGAGTGTTTTTACCATGGGGAGATACAGTGATTCTGACATTGTGGGAATTCTTGCTGTACCTTGATTCCATCAAACAATGTTTTGCAGAAGCATAAACCTTTGAAGCTTTATTTTTTCATAGAATAAATTGTGTAACATCATCATGATCTTTAAAATGAATTGTAGAATATTAACATACAGTACTGACTTAAAAGTCTTACCCATAAATACTGAAATTGTTGCTCTGTTGTTTGCTAGCCTTTGTAACTTGTTCTGTATTTCCAGGTGGACTATAGTGGAGGCTTTGAACCATTCAGTGTTCTTCGCTTTAGCCAGAAATTTGTGGATCGGGTAGCTAATCCAAAAGATGTTATCCACTTTTTCAGGCACAGAGAACAAAAGGAAAACACGGGTAAGCTGGTTATCTGTTTTTTTAAAGATATTTTTAGCACCTTTCTTTTTAAGGTATTTTTTTGGCTATGCAAGGTCTTTGTTTCTTTGCAGTTTTTCCTCTAGTTTTGGCAAGCAGGGACAACTCTGTAGTTGGGGTATGGGAACTTCTCATTGCTGTGCCTTCTCTGTTGTGGAGCTCGGGGCCCTAGGGCGCTTGCATTTCAGTAGTTTTGGCAAGTGGGCTCAGTAGTTGCAGTCCCGGGCTCTAGAACACAGGCTCAATAGTTGTGGTGCACAAACTTAGTTACTCTAAGGCATGTGGGATCTTCGCGGATCAGAGATCAAACCCATGTCTTCTGCATTGGCAGGCAGATTCTTTACCACTGAGCCACCTGTGGTAAATTTGATCCCAGGTTCAGGAAGATTCCCTGGAGAAGGAAATGGTAACCCACTACAGTATTCTTGCCTGGAAAATCCCATGGACAGAGGAGCCTGGCAGAGGAGTCAGTGAACTCACAAAGAGTCAGACACGACTTAGTGACTAAACACTCACGCATGCAGGCAAAAATTAGATAGCAATCGCTTATAAACCTGCGGGTATCAGTGAAGAAATGATAGCTTTCATAGTTTTTTTTTAAACATGCTGCTGATTAAGAACACATACTTTATATATTTAGTGTTTACATATCTATTATTACTATATATTCTTAATGTTTAGAGAATATACTCTTAAATTTTACAGCTAAATATTTCAACTTCACGGCATATATGATTTAAGATTCCGGACTTAAGAGATGTCCCAGAATATTAAAAAGATATATGCTTAAGGGCTAATTAAGTTTTGTGAAAACTAATTGCCTTTATTTTAGCATTTATCAAAAACAGGTAACCTGACTGAAATAGTGCTTCTTCATAAGAAATATTGACCTTTTTTAAATACAATGGCTCTTCTCCTTAGAACTATTGAGTCAGAATTAATATGTCCCTTGTTTACATATATACCACATTGGTTTTTATTAACCCTGATTTAATGAGCTTCTATTTTCATAGTTAAATTGTGATCAAAATAGTGTGTACTGTTAATTCAGCCTGAAATAGTCATTTGGATATTTAAATGGAGCTCATAGAATACTGTTTTAGGGGAAAACAATCCATATCAGAGAAAGGTTTTTATGCTATTAATTTTACCTAGTTATTGATGATGATTTACTTTAATCATTCATCCTTATCAATTCCTTGGAGTTTTATTGGTACAGCATTTGTGAGAATATGGAATTTAGAACTGGTTCCTTATTTTATTTGTTTCATCCATAGTCAGTCTTGTTCTGATGATCCCTTTTTTGCTTAAACATTAATTGCTTAATGGAAACAATGACCCTTTCATGTATCATTTTGAAAGCATGAAATTGTTGTTTTGGCCAGCTCTGCTACTTCAACCACTTGTGTGAAATCATGCAAATCGCTTAATCTCTCTGATCTTTAGTTTTCTTGTCATCAAAATTAGGATAATAACTGTACCTGCCTCAGAGTACTGTTGTGAGGATTAGAAGATATAATGTATGTAAATGGTCTTAACATAGTGTCTGGCGTAGTGAAATGTAGTAATCATATTTATGAAATAATATTAATTCTCCCCGGAGAAGGCGATGGCACCCCACTCCAGTACTCTTGCCTGGAAAATCCCATGGACGGAGGAGCCTGGTAGGCTGCAGTCCATGGGGTCGCACTTTCACTTTTCACTTTCATGCATTGGAGAAGGAAATGGCAACCCACTCCAGTGTTCTTGCCTAGAGAATCCCAGGGATGGGCAAGCCTGGTGGGCTGCCGTCTATGGGGTCGCACAGAGTCGGACACGACTGAAGCGACTTAGCAGCAGCAGCATTAATTCTCCCATCTTGAAATTCAAAAAGGATTTCTATTTACTTGTCCTCACTGATTTGCAAGAGGCATGCTGAACTTTGTGCCTCTTTATCCTGTAAGCCATGGCATAAGCTTTTCCCTCTGCCTAAGATATTTTGTCTTTCTCTTTTTTTGCTTAGTGAGTCTTACTCATTCTGCAAGTCTTGAGTCAAATGATAGTAGTGTTTGCCATCTGCACATTATTTTGAGTCTTCTTGGGGAAGAAATAGTTCATTTCTTCTTGGTGTGTCATATTTTTATTCTCAGCTCTGTTGTAGCACTTACCACCTTTTATTGTAATCATTAGCTATTATGGGCTGTCTCCTATCATTTTATTATTGTATTTTCCACACCATGTTGCACACCTGCTGGACAGTTAATATTCATTTTCCCTGACAAAAGTTATGAACAGAGCATATTACCAGACATTATGCTTTTTGACTTCTTACCCAGTACTCTTTTTATTCTGTACCTACTTTTTTTTGAGACAACCATCCTGCGTAAGAATGCAGTAAATCTGCTTTACTACACACGCTTCCTATTTGTCTCTCAGAATATTAAACATATATATACTATGGGCTCAGATTTAATTAATAATTTTTGCTGTTTCATCAAGGATATTCTTTAGTGAAACTGGCTGTTTGCTTTGTCTTGTTTTGAACTGTGAATACAAGGTGATGACTATTAGTAGAGCTCAGAACCACTGCCTTCACTCATCCCAAGGCACTGGCAGTTTTACCCAGTGCTGCTTTTGTATCATCAGTGTAAGTGGCAATACCGTGGAAAAGGTTAATAATGTCTTAGTATTACTATTGAGCCCCCTGAAGCAGTATGGGGAACTCCCAGAGATCTGTGGACCACCCTTGAAGATGGAGCCAACAGACATGTCACTTGGAGATCAGGAAAAGAAGTAGAGACTTGGGGGGAAAGACTCTTGAAACTAGCAAAAATGCCATATTTTTGTCTCAAAATTTATTACGTTGAGCAAGCTGACAGTTGATAAAGTTTGGGCATACCTCCTCTACTGACAGGAATGTGCAGTGAATTTGGGTACTTTAATATTAAGGTGTCTGTGTGCGGTTAGTCGTGTCTATGGACTGTAGTCCGCCACAGATTACAGTCTGTCCGTGGGATTTTCCAGGCAAAAATAGGGAGTGGGTTGCCATTTCCTTCTCCAGGGGATCTTCCTGACCCAGAGATTGGACCAACGTCTCCTGCAGTGGCAGGTGGATTCCTTACCACTGAGCCACCAGGAAGGCCCCAACATTGAAATAGAAACTGTTATTTTTTCTCTTCATGGATGTCTTTTTTCTAGGAGAAGAGATCAACTTTGGCAAGTTCATCTCAAAACCCTCAGAAGGAACAACACTAAGGGTTGAAGACCTTGTAAAACAGTATTTTCAAACTGCGGAGAAGGTAATTTCTTAATTACAGTTCTCCATTTGAATTAGTGGTGATCTTATAATAACAGATTTCAATTTAGGATATGTATAATTGACAATTTAAACAAAATGAATCCTCAGAATGTTTTCATGAAGTAAGTAGGGTGATAATCAGTTACACTCATTTATAGTTATTATATATCAAGAAAAATAACTGCTTAATTAATGTTAGTTATTAACACCACAATTATTGTGTATTATTGTTGTTATCCTTTCTTTTTACCTCTGCTACATAAGTTTGAATCTGGGATTTAATTTTCTTGCATCAGGATGTAATTTCAGAATTGCTTTATTATATAGCCACAGGATGGTGATGCTACTCTTATCATCATGAGTATATGCCATTTTGAGATCCTCTGGTTATGTTATCTTCCTGTTGCTGCCGAAATAAATTTAGTGGTTTAAAACAATGTAAACTTAGTGGTTTAGAACAATGCAAATTTATTATTTTAACAATCTTGTAGGTCAGAAATTCACTCTTCTCCCTGGACTAAAATTGAGGTATTAGCAGGGCTGTGTTCCCTTTTAGAAGCTGTAGAGTAGAATTCATTTTCTCAACTTCTCCAGCTTCTGGCTGTTCCTACCTTACTTGGCTCAAGGCCCCTTCTTCCATCTTCAAAGCAAGCAACATTGTATCTGCCTTGCTGTCTTTCCCCAGATACATCTCTGACTCCCTTCTGTGCCTCACTTCTGCTATGAAGGATGCTTGTTATTATACTGAGCCCACCTGGATAGTCCCTGCTCATCTCCATTTTGTATCCAGCTGATTGCTGCTAAGTTGCTTCAGTTGTGTCTGACTTGTGTCCGACTCTGCGACCCCATAGATGGCAGCCCACTCGGCTCCCCCGTCCCTGGGATTCTCCAGGCAAGAACACTGGAGTGGGTTGCCATTTCCTTCTCCAATGCATGAAAGTGAAAAGTGAAAGTGAAGTTGCTCAGTCGTGTCCAACTCTTCACGACCCCATGGACTGCAGCCTACCAGGCTCCTCTGTCCATGGGATTTTCCAGGCAAGAGTACTGGAGTGGGGTGCCATCGCCTTCTCCGATCCAGCTGATTAGCAATCTTAATTCCAGTTGTAACCTTAATTCTCCTTTGCCATGTAACATATTCATGGGTCACAGAGGTTAGGATGTGGACATCTTTAAGGGGGCCACTATTCTGCCCTGGAGAGGGAAATGGCAGCCCTCGCCAGTATTCTTTCCTGGGAAATGCCATGGACAGGGGAGTCTGATGGGCTACAGTCCATGGGGTCACAAAGAGTCAGACACAACTGAATGACTAAACAGCAAACAATTCTGCCTTCCACGCTGGTCAACCTAATCTGATCATCAGCTCCCATTTCTGCACTCTGTGTCCCAGACACTCAGGCCTCTCTGTTTTCATAGGTCCTGGACTCTACTCCTGTTTCTTTACACTTTGCTGTTGTTGGCCTGTAATATTTCTAGGCTTAATTACTGTCCTTTGTTTTCTTTTGCTTTGCTTCATTTTTCCTCCAGTAAGTAGATAACTTTTTTGTCTTTTTCCTTGATTCTGTAATTTTCCTTACTTGTATAGAATTGTTTTGTAGGGAAAATACTGTTTTCTGCATCAGAAAATACTGTTTTCTGTCTCTTACAGAACGTACAGCTCTCACTTCTAACAGAAAGGGGAATGGGTGAAGCAGTACAAGAATTTGTGGACAAGGAAGAAAAAGATGCCATAGAGGAATTAGTGAAATATCAGTTGGAAAAAACACAGCGATTTCTTAAAGAACGTCATATTGATGCCCTAGAAGATAAAATCGATGAAGAGGTGAATAATTTGGGGTGAAAAATCTATTTAGATAGTCTCTCCTTAAGAGTAGCTCTGCATTCCTTTCTGGTAAATCACTACTTCTCTGATTTGTTCAGTTTCCTCATCTTTAAAATTGAGATCACAAAATGAGGATTAAATTATAAAATGTCTAATAAGTGTCTAGAATATGGTCTCAAAAATGATTGATACCTAGTGAATGTTAAGTGCTTTAAAATGAACCTCATAGGGTGAAAATGTCTACTTCAATTTTTTAGTAAGTTTTGATTAAGATTTTGAATTTCACTTAGAAAATGCAGTTCCTGTAAGCATAAAAGCAGAGTAAAAACTCTTTAGATTTGACTACATAAAATTTTTGAATGTTTGCATGTCAGATTGTCAAAAAAACACATGGTACTGACATGGAAAACATACTTGTATGTGGGCAGAATAAGAGGTTAATATTCTTAATATAATGTTAAAGGGCTCTTATGAATCTTAAGATTACTAAACATTTCAATAAAATAATGAACAGAGGACCTGAATAGGTGGTTCACAAAAGAAATACAAATGGCTAATAAGCATATGAAAATGGTATTTAACCTATGATAATCAAAGAAACTCAAATTAATTTTTTATTTGTCAAAGTAGCAATGATTTGTTAAAGATATTTAGTACCCTGCTGGTAGAGTATTGAGTTTGAACAGCTGCACTATAAAGCATTTTGGCAGTGTATGTCAAGAGGCTTAAGATTTTCCCTTTAATTCAGCCCTAGGAAATTTTCTTAAGACAATAATGAGATAGAGATTTGAATGGGATGTAATTTATCTCCGTGTTACCTGTAGGGGAGATGTCAGAAATGTTTTGGTAAAATGTTGGCACATAGATACTATAGAATACTATGTGTTTGTGCTAAGTTACTTCAGTCGTGTCCGACTCTTTGCAACCCTGTGGACTAGGACCCTCCAGGCTCCTCTGTCCATGGGATTCTCCAGGCAAGAATACTGGAGTGGGTTACCGTGCCCACTTCCAGGGGATCTTCCCTATCCAGGAATTGAGCCCATGTCTCTTGAGTCTCCTGCATTGGCAGGTGGGTTCTTTACCATTGGTGCCACCTGGGAAGCCCATAGAATACTATGCAGCTATTAAAAATTATATTTTTAATGAACATGGAAAAATATATGGAACATGGAAAAGTATTTTCAGTGTTAAGTGGGAAAAGAATTCCAAAGAAGTAAAACTATACACGTGATCACAATTATTTGTATTTTCTATGTGAGTATGTCTATGTGTGTATGCGAAAAAGTGGAAGAAAATATTCCAGGTGTTATCAGTGGTTATTTCAGGTAGTAGGATTATAAGGGATCATTTCCTGTGTTTTCCAAATTCCCTCTAGGCAGAAGAACAAAGTATTATTTTTAAAACTCATTCCACTTGACTTTTATTTTTGTGCTTTTAATTATTTAATATAATTCTTTTAAAGCCTAATGATGTCAGCTAGTATACAACCAGTAATATTAAGTGCCAGGTACTTTTACAGGGAAGGCAGATAATTTACACTTAAAACCCCTTACTCTGTGATTCTGGATGTATTAGGTTCATAAATATTTAGCATGGGTAGATTTCTCAGTTAAGTGTCATAAATATAATATGACCATCCCCCGCTAAATGTAAAATGCAAAACTACAAAACTCCCAGGAGATAACGTAGGAGAACCTAGATGACCTTGTGTATGGTAATGACTTAGATTCAGCAACAAAACCATGATTTATTAAAGAAGTAATTGATAATCTAGACTGCATTAAAATTTAAAACTTTTCTTTTACAAAAGACTAAAAAAATGAGAAGACAAGCCACAGACTGGGAGAAAATAGTTGCAAAAGAAACATCTGATGAGGGATTATTATCTAAAATATGAAAAAATTTCTTAAAATTCAACAATAAGAAAATTTTTAAAATCCAATTAAAAAATGGACCAGGGACCTTAACAGAACAAGGTAGACTATTGCCAAGTGAGCATATGAAAAGATGCTCCACATCTCATGTCATTAGGGAAACGAGGCTACTACACACTTATCGGAATGGCCAAACTCTTGAACACCAACAGCACCAAATGCTGGTGAGGATGTAGTGCAATAGGAACTCTTATATTGCTAGTGGGAATGCAGAATGATATAGTCACTTTGGAAGACAGTTGGGCAGTTTCTTAGAAAAGTAAACACACTCTTCCCATGCTCTTCAGCAGTCATACTCCTTGGTATTTACCCAACAGAGGTGAAAACTTAAGTCCAAACAAAACCCTGCATATGGTATTTATAGCAGTTTTATTCAGAACTGCCAAAATTTGGAAGCAACCAAAATGTACTTCAGTAGGGAAATGAATAAGTGAACTGTGAAACTATCTAGATAAGGAAATGTTATTCTGTACTAAAATGAAATGACCTATCAAGCATTTAAAAGACATGGAGAAACCTTAAATGCATATTACCAAGTGAATGAAGCCAATCTGAAAAAGTAACTTGATGTACTGCACATGATTCCTTACTGTGTAACATTCTGGAAAAGGTAAAACTATGGACTTGGTAAAAAGATGTGGTTGTGGGGGTGGGGTGAAAGGATGAATAGATAGATTCACAGAGGTTTTTTAGAACAGAGAAACACTGTATCAAACTAAAGTGGTGGATTATACATGTATACATTATACATTTGTCCAGCCTCATAGAATGCACAGCACCAAGAGTGAGCATTGGCAAGTGAGCATATGTGAACTTTAAGGTAAATTCTGGTAAATTTAAGGTACAAGTGGTAAATACCAATTGGTATTTTAGGGTAAATTTACCCTAAAGTGAACTTTAAGGTAAATTCTGGAGTTTGGGTGATACAGAGTATGGAGTGTGGAGTGTCAGCTGAACAGTTTTGGTGGGGGATGTTGATATTAATAGGGGAGGCTGTGCATATGTGGGACAGGGTATATGGGAAATCTAGATAACTTCATTCTAATTTTGTTGTGAACCCAAGCTACTCTAAAAAAAATAAATAAAATAAGCTCCCCTCCTCATACTCTACCCTCCAGAAGGACCATCTACACCTGGAGTGACATCATGACTTTTGACAGAGAGAGAGAGAGAGAAAGAGAGAGAATATGTGTGTGTGTGTTTGTGTGTGTGTAGCATGGGGGCTAAGCGTATGGACTGAAGACTGGACGACCTTACTTGCTGTGGAACTGTCAGTGGGCTGTTTTAATATCTCTGCTTCATCTATGAAATAGGGATAATAGAACTACCATCAAAACTGTGAGGATTAAAAGAACACATGTAAGTCCTAGGTACACTGGCACATAATGCCTGCTCCGTATTTTTTCCCTGATTCTCATTTCTCGTCTGTGAATGACCCAGTGCTTTTGGTATATCATATGCTACCTGGAGTACTATTACATGCTATGCTATCTTTTAAAAAACAATGATTTTTCCTATATTTCCCCCCTTTTACTGAATCATAACATACATGCTGCTATTTCTTTTAACAAAACTCTGGAGCTTAGATCTTATTTCCTTTTAGCTCTTTCTCTGCTTCTTTGTTCATTTTTCACAGCAGAATTTTTTTCTATATTTGCTGCTCGGAATCTTTGCCTTCATTTTTCTCTTAAACCTGTTCCTTCTGGGGTTTTGACCCCATATTTCTAGTGAATTTACTCTGGTCAAAGTACCAGTGAACTCTGGTGCTAAATTCACTGTCCATTCTCCATCTTAAATCTCACTTGACCACTTCTTAAATTCTTTTTTCCATTGGCTTTTAGGGCTCCACACTCTTCTGGTTGTCTTCCCACCTCATTATCTGTGCCTCTCAGTCTCTATTGATTCCTCTTACCTCTCTAACCCTCTTATGTTGGAGTCTCCAGAACTCAGTCCTTTGACCCCTTCTTTATCTACACATTCCTTTTGTATTCTCATCCAACTTCCTGGCTTTAAATACCAACATCAGTTTGATGATGACTTTTCAAAAGTCTAGCTCAGAACTCTTCTGTCAGCTCAAGTCTTCTGTAGCCAAGAGCCTGCTGGATGTTTCCACTCAGGTGTTCAGGAGACCTCCTCAGCTTCCAGCATTCCTCATCTGAGCCACTAATCCTTAGCCCCTAGTGGAAGCACCATTCTTTAATTTGCTCAGGCGATCAACCTTGAAATCATCCTTGATTCCTCTCTTCCTGTCACCTGTATCCTGCCTGCAAATCCTTTAACTCTACCTTCAGAATCTGTACAGATGTGACTGTTTCTCACCACCTCCATCACTATCAGTGGTCTAAGGCATGGCTGTTTCTCACCTTAGTTACTCCTGTTGCCTCCAAACTGGTCTCGCTGTTCTGCCTGTGTTTCTTGTCCTCCACCCTCTTTTCTGTCCTCAGTTCCACTGTTGGTGGTCCTAAAGTAATTCAGATGAAGTCACTCCTGCCAGAGAAGAAAAAGCCCTTACAGTTGTTCCCAAGGCCTTACTGGATCTGGTTTTTGTAACTTCTTCAGCCACTTGTCTGCTCAAGCCCAGCATCCCCCTTGCTGTTTTAAACATATAGTGTTTCTGCCCCGGTGCCTTTGCATGTATTCTTTCTTTTGATTGGAATGATTTCCCCCAGGTACTTGTGAAGTGCATTCCCTACCTTTTAAAATCCTTGCCACTTTATCACTTTATTACCTTCTCAGTCAGGTCTTTGATGATCTCCTGTAGCCTCTCCTTGGCACTCTCTCTCCCTCTTCCTGCATTATTTCTCTGGGAGCATGTAACACCTTTTGCAAAAATTTCACAGGTTCACGTACTTGAAAGGACTCTGAAGACTCCACTGAGCATACTCCAGGTTTTTACTTAAAGGCAGCTGGTATAGAGTATAGGCAGGCATTAGAGATCTGGGAAATGCCAGGCACCCACTCCTCCTCTCCTTGTATGCACATTGCAAACCCAGGACTGGACACATAGCAAGATATGTGCAGAAGTTGACAGGGTTGTTTTTTTTTTAATGCCACTCTAGTCACATAAGCCATGCTAACTGCTCATCCAGGTAGGAAACCATAGTAAATTGGCGCTCCTCAGAGGCTCCTCAGAGGTAAGTAAGAACAGTTTTCCCAGTCTAGCTGATCCCAACTAGACTTGATCCCATACACCTTCTAAAATACAATATAGCTTATTTGTTTCTGATTTTCAAACACAGACAACATGCACACGGTGATTATAAGCTCCTTAAGGGCAGACTTTCTGACTCTTGTTGATTGTTGTATTCTCCACCCCTACAGTAGTACCTGGTACTTAGTGGCTTGGCTCAGTAAATATGTGCTGAGTAAATTATTAAATAAATGGAGCATATCTCCAGCAACATAACTAAATTGTAAGAGCTTTGTGAGCAGCAACTGGTAACAAAGGAAGCTCTGTATCCGTGGCACCAGGACCAGGGTTTGCAATCATTAAACTTTCAGTGGTTGACTGTTAACAAAACGGATCTTCAAGGGCCCACCCATTTGGGACACTATTTTAGAGGAGCCTAAGGATAATTTGTGTAGTGTAATAACTCAAACCTGTTTTCGAGAGGTTTTTGTTCTTAGCTATTTTATTGAAGTATAACACCCATAGGACATTGCAGGTTCTTCCTCTGTAGTCTGACTGGCTGTTTGGCAGCAGGTAATATAATTTTGCTTATGGCCAATTTTTCTTAGAGTACATTTCTGAATTTTTAATGTAAGTCACTGGAGGAGGCAATGGCAGCCTACTCCAGTACTCTTGCCTGGAAAATCCCATGGACAGAGGAGCCTTGTAGGCTGCAGCCTATGGGGTCGCTAGGAGTCGGACACGACTGAGCGACTTCACTTTGATGTATTGGAGAAGGAAATGGCAACCCACTCCAGTGTTCTTGCCTGGAGAATCCCAGGGATGGGGGAGCCTGGTGGACTGCCATCTATAGGGTCACACAGAGTCGGATACAACTGAAGCAACTTAGCAGCAGCACTGGGAAAATACGACTTCTTTAATCTTTTGTGAAACAAAACTATACTTGAATTTCCAAGTTTTATGTTGAAATGAAAAGCGTCTGTTAAGCAGTTTTGTATTTACATAACAGACGTGTTTGTAACATATTTATGAATTTTTCTGTTACAATCCAGGTACGTCGTTTCAGAGAAAGCAGACAAAAGAATACGAATGAAGAAGATGATGAAGTTCGAGAGGTAATTTTCCTGTTAATTCCTTTGCATATTTGTCAGCTTGTTAAATCAGAATAACTAGTAGGTTTACTTAGTCTACAGGATCTTGGTTTGGTGGGTGGGACTGAGCAGGGGTTGGCTGATGACAGCTGCCTTTGACTTATTCCAGTTCAACCTATGAATATTGTGGTTGCTGATATTCTCTTTTTAACCTTCTGCTATTGTTTAAAACTTAGCTAATTGTTGATACGTGTATGGAGTGGGAGGGCAGGGGGCAGGAATAATAGTTTGAAGACTTGTTATTAGTCAAAATAATTCCCAACTGCTATTAGAACATCTTATCAATATAAGATAAAACCTTACCCCACTGAGCTGATATTGTTTGCAGCAAAAAAAGAAGAGATTTAGTGTTTTGGTTAGCAGTGTCATTAAACGTAAATGCACAGTGTCCACTGGTCTTTCTAAACTGTTGAAATTTTCTTGATTGCCCTCATCACTGTCTTTTCCATCTCTTTTTAGATTAGGAATTTGGGGTTAGCAACTCTTAACTTAAACTTTGGGCCTCTGTCTGGTACTTGGTGAATTCATGATTGAAATTCAAATTGAACTATATTTTCCTATTTTCTAATTGCTGTAAGTGTTGGATGATTGCTGTCTAGTACTTAAAAATTATTTTATCAATTATTTATTTTGGACTTCTGATTGCTTTCCTTCAGCATTTTCTATAGTATCTGTTATGGGTAGCCGTTGTGTTTTTTATTAGGGATATAAACATGAAAAAGATGGTCTGGTTCCCCCAGAGAGTCTCAGTTTAGTACGTGAGACAGAGATATGCAGAAAGAAAAATTTAAACTATATGACCAGAAGTTTCATCCTCACTGAATTCATACAACTGTCCCATTAGTCCATTTTTGTTGCCTAAATATTTCAGAACTGTAGCTGACAGGTGTACTCTTGGCTGGAGAATCCCAGGGACAGGGGAGCCAGGTAGGCTGCCGTCTGTGGGGTCATACGGAGTCGGACACAACTGAAGCGACTTAGCAGCAGCAGCAACTGACAGGTGGTGAACTGGAAAGAGCTGGAACTGCTCACAAGGACCACAGCCTTTTCTAACTCAAAGAAACTATGAGCCACTCTATGTAGGGCCACTCAAAATAGATGGGTTATGGTGGAGAGTTCTGACAAAACATGGTCTACTGGAGAAAGGCATGGCAAACCACTTCAGCATTCTTGCCTTGAGAATCCCGTGAAAAGTATGAAAGGCACAAAGATCTGACACTAAAAGATGTACTCCCCAGGTCCATAGGTGCCCAATATGTTATTGGAAAAGGGTGGAGAAGTAACTCCAAAAAGAATGAAGAGATGGAGCCAAAGCAAAAACAACACCCAGTTGTGGATGTGACTGGTGATGGAAGTAAAGTCTGATGCTGTAAAGAAGAATATTGCATGGGAACCTGGAATGTTAGGTCCATGAATCAAGGTAAACTAGAAGTGGTCAAACGAGATGGCAAGAGTGAACATCGACATTTTAGGAATCAGTGCACTAAAATGGACTGGAATGGGTGAATTTAATTCAGGTGATCATTATATCTACTACTGTGAGCAAGAATCTCTTAGAAGAAATGGAGTATCCCTCATAGTCCATAAAAGTCTGAAATGCAGTACTTGGGTGCAATGTCAAAAATGACAGAATGATATCTGTTTGTTTCCAAGCCAAGCCATTAAAGAACACAGTAATTCAGGTCTATGCTCTGATCAGTAATGCTGAAGAAGCTGAATTTGACTGGTCCTATGAAAACATACAAGACCTTCTATATCTAACACCCCAAAAAGATGTCCTTTTCATTTTAAGGGACTGGAATGCAAAAGTAGGAAGTCAGGAGATACCTGGAGAAACAGGCAAGTTTAGCCTTGGAGTACAGAATGAAGCAGGTCAAAGGCTAACAGAGTTTGGCCATGAGAACGCACTTGTCATAGCACTTCCAACAACATAGGAGATGACTCTACACGTGGACATCACCAGATGGTCAATACTGAAATCAGATTGATTATATTCTTTGCAGCCAAAGATGGAGAAGCTCTATACAGTCAGCAAAAACAAGACCAGGATCTGATTGTGGCTCAGATCCTGAACTCCTTATTGCCAAATTCAGACTTAAATTGAAGAAAGTAGGGAAAAACCACTAGACCATTAAGCTATGACCTAAATTAAATCCCTTAGGATTATACAGTGGAAGTGACAAAGATTCAAGGGATTAGATCTGATAGACAGAGTGCCTGAAGAACTATGGATGGTTTGTGACATTGTACAGGAGGCAGTGATCAAGACCATCCCCAAGAAAAATGCAGAAAGGCAAAATGGGTGTCTGAGGAGGCCTTACAAATAGCTGAGAAAAGAAGAGAAGCCAAAAGCCAAGGAGAAAAGGAAAGATATACCCATATGAATGCAGAGTTCCAAAGAATAGCAAGGAGAGGTGAGGAAGCCTTCCTCAGTGATCACTGTAAAGAAATAGAGGAAAACAATAGAATGGGAGACTAGAGATCGCTTCAGGAAAATAGAGATACCAAGGGAACATTTTGTGTAAAGATGGGCACAATTAAGGACAGAAATGGTATGGATCTAACAGAAGCAGAAGATATTAAGAAGAGGTGGCAAGAATACACAGAAGCACTGTATAAAAAATGTCTTCATGACCGAGACAACCATGATGGTGTGATCACTCACCAAGAGCCATACATCCTGGAATATGAAGTCAAATGGGCCTTAGGAAGCATCACTATGAACACAGCTAGTGGAGGTGATGGAATTCCAGCTGAGCTAATTTAAATCCTAAAAGTTGATGCTGTGAAAGTGCTGCACTCAATATGCCAGCAAATTTGGGCAACTCAGCAGTGGCCATAGGACTGGAAAAGGTCAGTTTTCATTCCAATCCCAAAGAAAGGCAATGCCAAAGAATGTTATAACTACTGCACAATTGCACTCACCTGACATATTTCAAAGTAGTGCTCAAAATTCTCCAAGCCGGACTTCAACAGTATGTGAACTGTGAACTTAGAGATGTTCAAATTGCATTTAGAAAAGGCAGAGGGACCAAAGATCAAATTGCCAACATCTGTTGGATCATCAAAAAAGCAAGAGAGTTCCAGAAAAACATCTACTTTTGCTTTATTGATGATGTCAAAGCCTTTGACTGTGTGGATCACAACAAACTGTGGAAAATTCTTAAAGAGATGGGAATACCAGACCACCTTACCTGCCTTCTGAGAAATCTGTAGGCAGGTCAAGGAGCAACAGTTAGAACTGGACATGAAACAACAGATTGGTTCCAAATCGGGAAAGGAGTACATCAAGGCTGTATATTGTCACTCTGCTTATTTAACTTATATGCAGAGTACATCATGAGAAATGCTGGACTGGATGAAACACAAGCTGGAATCAAGATTGCCAGGAGAAATATCACTAACCTCAGATATGCAGATGATACCACCCTTATGGCAGAAAGCGAAGAAGAACTAAAGAGCCTCCTGATGAAAGTGAAAGAGGAGAGTAAAAAAGTTGGCCTAAAACTCAACGTCCAGAAAACTAAGATCATGGCATCCGGTTCCATCACTTCATGGCAAATAGTTGGAGAAACAATGGAAACAGTGACAGACTATTTTTTGAGGCTCCAAAATCACTGCAGATGGTGTTTGCAACCATGAAATTAAAAGATGCTTGCTCCTTGGAAGAAAAGCTATGACCAACCTAGACAGCATATTAAAAAGCAGACATTACTTTGCCAACAAAGATCTGTCTCGTCAAAGCTATGGTTTTTCCAGTAGTCATGTATGGACGTGAGAGTTGGACTATAAAGAAAACTGAGCACCGAAGAATTGATGCTTTTGAACTGTGGTGTTAGAGAGTCTCTTGAGAGAGAGTCCCTTGGACTGCAAGAAGATTCAACCAGTCTATCCAAAGGAAATCAGTCCTGAATATTGATTGGAAGGACTGATGCTGAAGGTGAAACTCCAGTATTTGGCCACCTGATGTGAAGAACTGATTCATTTGAAAAGACCTTGATGCTGGGAAAAATTGAAGGCTGGAGGAGAAGGGGACTACAGAGAATGAGAAGGTTGGATGGCATCACTGACTCAGTGGACATGAGTTTGAGTAAACTCTGGGAGTTGGTAATGGACAGTAAAGTCTGGTGTGCTGTAATCCATGGGGTCACAAAGAGTTGGACACCACTGAGTGACACCAAACTGAACTGAACTGATACTATTTAGAACTTGACTAATATAGTTCGAGGCTTTCCCAAGGTGTAATTCACAGCTTTGTAGAATTATTTAGCTCAGAACATGAATCCCAGTATCATACTTAAGTTACTTAAACAGACAAACAAAAGCATTAGTTTTTCCTTTAGAGATAAAAAACATGCTTTAATGTCTTGTTCACATAGAAAAACTCTCAAGTATTTTCTTTAACTGTAGGTTCCTATTTAAATAAAAAGCCAAATATCAGTAGTAAATATTTTAGGCTTTGCTGGCCATCTGTGGTATATGTCACTTTTTTTTTAACAGCCCTTTAAAAATGTAGAAACTGTTCTTAGTCTGATCCAAAGTTCATAGTTGGACTGGCCTCTGATTTCTTTCTTATGTTCTATCTGAATTTGATTTAGGGTCAATATCTTTTTTTAAGCTGTAATACCAAGTGCTATTAATGGAGTGATGAGGCAGCCAGTAGGATGAGAGAAAATATTTGCAAATCATATATCTGATAAAGGATTAATAACCAGAATATATAAAGGGCTCTAAAATTCAACGAAACAACCCATTTTAAAAATGGACAGAGGGCTTGCCTAGATATTTCTTTAAAGAAGAGATACAGTTAACCACTAAGCACAGAAAAGATTCTCAATATCATGAAATACTAGGGAATTCTGATCAAAACCATTAGATATACTTTGTATTCCTTTGAATGGCTGTTCTCCAAGAAATTAGAAGGTAACAAATAATGGCAAGAAAATGGAGAAATGGCAACCCTTGTGCTTTGCTGCTGCTGCTAAGTCGCTTCAGTCGTGTCTGACTTTGTGCGACCCCATAGATGGCAGCCCACCAGGCTCCCCCGTCCCTGGGATTCTCCAGGCAAGAACTGGAGTGGGTGCTG
>NW_011494927.1:609083-614472 GCF_000754665.1 Bison bison bison | reverse complement strand
GCTGCTGCTGCTAAGTCGCTTCAGTCGTGTCTGACTTTGTGCGACCCCATAGATGGCAGCCCACCAGGCTCCCCCGTCCCTGGGATTCTCCAGGCAAGAACACTGGAGTGGGTTGCTGTTTCCTTCTCCAGTGCATGAAAGTGAAAAGTAAAAGAAGTCGCTTAGTTGTGTCTGATTCTTAGCAACCCCATGGACTGCGGCCTACCATGGTGGCTCCTCCGTCCATGGAATTTTCCAAGCAAGAGTACTGGAGTGGATTGCCAGTGCATTGCTAGTGGGAAGATAAAAGCTACTGTCGAAAACAGTATGATGATTCCTCAGAAGGTTAAACATGGAATTGCTATATGATCTTTACAAATCTAAGTGGTGAAAAATTATTTCTTACTGTTGTTTTTAATTCATACTTTTTTTATTACTAGTAAGTCTGAACAGTTTTTATAAGTTACATTATATGAAACACTTTGTCATGTTCTTTACATAGAGTATTATTTTTTTTGCCTAGGTCATTGGCCTTTCTCTAATTGATTTATAAGAGCACTCAGGTGAAAGTGTGTGCACACTCAATACTGAGTGTTTGGGTAGCAGAGTTAGGGGTTTTTGTCATGTAAAAGAGGTCTCCTTTTGTTCCTGAAGGTTTTTTGTTTGTTTAAATCTGGAATAGGTAATGAATCAAAAGCTTTTTTGGCATCTGTGAAGATAACGCCTGTGGGGTTCTTCCTCCTGTTTTCTGTTAATATGGTGAATTATATTATTTTCTATTCTATTATTGACACATCCTTAGTATCACTTTATGAACCCCCTGGTAATGGGTGTACTGGTCTTTCAGTGTGCCCTGGATTCCTTTTGTTTGCTTTGATATTCATGAGTAAAATACTGTAATTTTTCTTCTGTGCATGCAGTCCTTTGTCAGTTTTCGGTACTATGTTATGCTGGCTTTATAAAAAGAAATTTGCAGCTTTCTTTCTTAATGCTATCGAAATAGCCATGGAATCATCTATTCTTTGAAGATTTGGTAGAATTTACTTGTGAAACTCTCTGGTTGTGGTCATTTTCTGGAGTGTAGATCTTTTAATAATTTTCTCAAAATGTTGTTTGTTAATTAGTCTGTTGAGACTGTCTTGGTTTAGTTGAGGTCATTTATTTTCCAAATTACTTAGAATTGAACAGAGTGCTTTGTCATAATTCTTTCAATTTTCCTTAGATCTTTTTTCTCCCTCCATTCTCATTTCTTTGCTTTAATTTAACAATTCATTTTAAAATACTTTCATCTGTTCTGATATTCAGTATTTTTATTATAATTTTCTAGATATTCTGTACTTTTTGTTTTATTTTGCAATTTGAAGTCAGGGTATTTTCATTTTTAATATTATTGCACTGTGATGAGAAAGTGTGCTGTTCTTTTTTGCTATTTAGAATTGATCTTTTTCTTAGCATCCCATTATATATCAGTTAAACCATTTCATGGGGTCTTGAAAAGAAGTATATTATTTATTTTCAGAGTACAGAGTTCAACATGTATCAGTTACATCTACCTTAGTATGTAATTTACAGTGCTTCCCTGGTGGCTCAGGCAGTAAAGCGTCTGTCTACAATGTGGGAGACCTGGGTTCGATCCCTGGGTCGGGAAGATCCCCTGGAGAAGGAAATGGCAATCCACTCCAGTACTATTGCCTGGAAAATCCCATGGACGGAGGAGCCTGGTAGGCTACAGTCCATGGGGTTGCAAAGAGTCGGACACGACTGAGCACACTTTGACTTAGTGTGTAATTTAGGTCTTTAGTACATTTTTTAATGTACTGTTATTTATGGTAGTTGTATTCTATAAAGTCACTACAAACACTGAGTGAGTATTTAACTTACTGCTTCAAGAAGAAATACAATAGGCTCTTGCCAGCCACTGGTTACAAAATCTTTGCTAACTGATTAATGCAGTACCTTTTCTGTGTGTGTTTTTGTTTGAGGACACCTTATTCAGTATATGTCATTGATTCATTAACATTGAACTTGTGGCCAATAGCCCTATAACTCATGTCTGAATGACGCTTATCTGACAAGTGTATTTCCTCCACAAGGCACGTCTTAGCTTCCTGCACTTAGGAACAGTAAACAACACTTTAGCAGTACACCAGGGGCCATTTTAAAAGTAAAATCACCATCCAAAAGCACAGAATTGTGAACAACATGGCACTACAAGTATTCTGAAAAGGACACTCATTTACAAATACGAGAGCTGAAACCAGAAGGCTGAGTGTCACATTGTTTGACATCATCTGGGAATGTGTGTGTCAGGCAATTAAAAATTTTCACTGCATATGCCCATAAATGACCACAAAAACATCAGGAGTATTGTTTTGGGGTTACAAAAACATTTTGGCAAGTAGGTGAATTTGCATATATGGGATGTGAAAATTATGAGGATTGGCCATACTTTATCTGGGACAAGAAAGATTAATTGAAATCTTTACAGTTTTTTTATATTTTTTGTTGTATTCCCTGAAGTTTTTTCTTTTTGAGTTGTAATGCCATGTTGAACGCTTGTAGTGAGTTAGCTGTTCCACTCCAACAGATGCCTCATCGTGAAGCTTGGTTCCCTCCCACCACCACTTCACTCCTGCTTCTGCCCTGCCTGCTTTGTTCTCATCTCCTTAGTTAGCCCTGTCTGTCCATAGTTCATGGATCACAGAGAGCTTGGAAACACTCTAGCTGCCTGTTCTTAGACCAAGAACTTGTCATTCTAAGCAAGAGAGACTGTTGTCATGGTCTTTTGGGAGGGATAGATCAATTTTGGAGCTCTCTACACTGTCTGAAACTCTTCAGCATTCTTCTTTAGCCAAGCCAGTTATTCATTCTCCTACCCATTAACTCTTTCTCCTAGGCTTTGTGTTTTGTGGGTAGAGCATTTTTCTAATTTCATTGAAAACATTAAAAAACATTTTTGTTCTTCTTGTTACATTTTGATAGATTTAAAGGAAGAGATCAGAGCATTGCTCTTTTTGTTTTTAATCAGGAAATCTATTGTCACTTCAGAGTTACTCAGGATATTTTGTTAAGTGTCAAACTGGTCTTCTTTAGACAGTTTATTTATTAAATTAAAATCTTGATCCTAAGGTTTTAATCCTTTTCCAGGCTTTCACTTGTTTTGTTCTACTTAACTCTTTTTATATATATTTGTAAGAAATTATTGCTTATGTTTTTCTGATTATAAAAGTCATATTTTAGAAAATGTACATTGTAGCAAATTTGTAATATTCAATAATAATGAAGAAAAGAAAAGCACCCTAAAATGTCATCACTCAGAGATAGAAGCTATTTTTCGTGAGGTTTTTCCCTTGTTATTTATCAATAGCGCATTGTATAGAGAAGTTCAAATGATGACAGTCTCTTACAAATTGTGGTGTTGAATTAGGCATGCGTGCATGTGTACTAAGTCAGTTCCATCATGTCCAACTCTTTGCAACTCTATGGACTGTAACCCACCAGGTGCCTCTGTCCATGGGATTTTCTCCTCTTGTTTTCCTGACAAGAGAGGTTGTCAGGCCCTCCTCCAGGGGATCGTCCCAACCCAGGGATAGAACTCGTCTCTTATGTCTCCTGCATTGGCAGGCAGGTTCTTTACCACTGGCACCACTTGCAAAGCCTGTTGAATTAAGGTTGATTGCTAACTCCTGCCAGAATTGCCATTCCTCCCAGTTCTGAAACTTCTGATTTTGTGAAATTTTATTCTCCTTAGTATACCTTTCAAAAGGTCTCCTTTTATAGGTAGTATTGCAAATCGGTCTGGCAAATCACAGGCACTGAATTTGATTGCTGGTGGAGAAGGCTTCTCTTGTATTGCATTTTTTAGTGTGACTATGAGGAGAAGGGGGCGGCAGAGGATGAGATGGTTGGATGGCATCACTGATTCAGTCAACCTGAGTTTGAATGAACTCCGGGAGATAGTGAAGGACAGGGAAGCCTGGCATGTTGCATCCCATGGGATTGTAGAGTTGGACACAACTGAACAACTGAACAACAACAATAACAGCATAATTAGTGAAAAATAATAGTTTAGACAGTTTCTCAATATGAGAAGTTCACCAGAGTGACCAGATTAATGAGTTGGGAGGATGCTGCATTGTCCACTAACGTGCTTTCCTCTTATCATCCCTGTCAGGCCATGAGTAGGGCCAGAGCCCTCAGATCTCAGTCAGAGGACGCTGCTTCCGCCTTGACTGCTGAAGACCTTATGAGCATAGATTTGGCAGAACAGATGGCTGATGACTCTGATGACAGCATCAAAGCAGCAGCCAACAAAGGAAGAGGCCGAGGAAGAGGCCAAAGAGGAGGAAGAGGGCAGAATTCAATGTCAAGAAGGGGGTCACAGAGAGGAAGAGGTTAGCCCCAAGTACTGTCTTCCCTACACATTCACACTTGGCAGTTGTGCAGGAAATTCAGAATTGTATCCCCATGGGCAGAATTGAGTTACACAGTCCTTCAAAAATTTATCTTTATAATGTGCTGAGATAGGCTTTAATGTAGTTCTGACATATACATTTCACTTAAATATTGAATAGCCACATACACATAAAGTTTTTAATATATATTTTTTTACATAATAAAAGAATTTAATACCTACTCTCCTATTTTTTAAAAGAATTTCATTGTGTTTGGGGATTTTCCTAAAGATCCTGTGGTTAGGACTTGAACTTTCACTGCTAAGGGTGTGGGTTCAGTCCTTAGTCAGGGAATTAAGATCCCTCTAGTCTCACTGCACAGCCAAAAAAAAAAAGTTTCAGTTTTTCTTATACATTTGATATATTTAATTGATACATTTACTCTCACATATACAAAGTAATAGTGAATGAAACACTTAAGGAAAATGATTAACTAAGGCCCACTGACAGTAAGAATAAAACTCCAGATCATAAAAATTATTTTTGTTAGTGTCATAAGATACAAATGCCCACATTATCATGAAATGGCTTTATAAAATTTGTTTACAAAGAAAAACTGCCCTCAAACAATTTGATTTATTAATGTTAGTTAAGATTAATTACCATCATTGTGTTTAATGTGACACTGTTGTCATTGAATAGTCCAAATAATAAAAGCTTTCACCCAGTGACTTCCTAATGAAGTATAAAAATCCCTAGGAATATTTAAAAATTATTTTTATTAAATATTTATCTATAGGAATTTTAAACTGGTTAAAATGGGGACTAATTTATTTAAAAATCTCCAAGGAGAAAAGTCTCCATATTCTATTGATGATTATTTTATTATCCTTGCATTTATAAATATTTTCCTTAAATTTTAAATGGAGCAATATGAACCAGATGTGGCCTAAGTATAGTCTTTGAAAATTGACTGATCAGACTCTAGATGTTTCTTCTTATATATATATATTTGG
>NW_011494927.1:600908-608983 GCF_000754665.1 Bison bison bison | reverse complement strand
AGAAAACTTTAGCTACTGATGGACTGTATATTAACTGCTCAATATTCTAACAGCAGGCACTAGTCTGGAGATTTCTACTCAAGGCAGAGGTTCAAAGGCCACTACATCAACGTCTAGAAATATGTCTATTATAGATGGTGAGTATAGACTGCAAGTGATCATCTTTCAGTTATTTATAAATTCCAATGCAAAAAGACCCAGGAAACCCCATGAATAAGTCTTACTGGTTTGTGTTGTCATCACTGGGGAGTCAAAAGAGTTATTGGAATCACAGGATAAATTATATTAATTTAAAAGGCCTTTGCCATTCAGGGGGGCTATTGAAGAAGGTGAGCTCTAAAATGTATTTTTTATAATATCTGATATTAGATCTGATGATTTCCCTTTAATAGAGGGATCACTGAGACATAGAAAAGGCAGTTGGTCAGTGTATCAACAGTGATTAAGAGACAAGGAACTGCTTCTTAACATACTGTTAACTTGCTTTTCTAATGCTGCTTTTGTCCATCTCTACTGTTAATATAGTCATGTGAGCTGCATTCAAGGGAAATTACAGACAGAATTCTATGCATTGATTTTGTAAATGTGTTGTGTCTGAAAGCTAGCCTCAAACTAAGGGAACCTATTTTTTTATAAACTATTTAGATAATTATTATAGAAATTTAATAAACTATTTTTAATATTATAGTTTATGAGATCAGCAGAAATTATGTCAGATTTGTGAAAATATATGTTAAAATAGGTGATTTTTTTCCTCCTTTGAATTGAGAGTATATCCATATGTATTGTATTTATATTATCTTATTAGAGAGTAATTTTTGACAGATTAAAGAGTTGGATTAAATCTTACAAGATGAAATTTGTAAAGGGTAAATACATGCTGTATATATGTCTAAGAGGATGGCTGCACAGAGAGAGTTCTGAGAAGTATGTGATATTAGCAGGAAACCAAGTAAGAAAGACTTAGGTCACTAAGGTTGTGCAAAGGTTGATCTAACTGTCTCAATCTGATGGTGCCTGAAAGGCTGTTGCTGAGCCATAAGGGACACCAGGATTCTTGCTCTTTGGAGGAGAGGAATTCAATCTGGGGCCAGTGACGAGGCTCAATCACTCAGAGATTTTGTGTGATAAAGTTTTATTAAAGTATAAAAGAGATAGAGAAGGCTTATGGACATAGACATCAGAAGTGGAAGGAAAGAGTGCCTCCCTGCTAGCTTTTAGCTGGATGTTATATAGCTACTAGCAGGCTGCTAATTGGAGAAAGGAAATATCTCAAAACTCAGAGACCAGCACCAGGCCCCTCATCCACAACATGCATTTTGACATAACATTGGCACAAGGTGAGTCATCCTGGGCCATAAAGCCATTGACATGAATCTTGAAGAAAGGCAGGTTTCCAAGCAAATATATAGTTTCATTAACATAGATTAGGAGAACAATTGTATGAGTAAAACATACTGGTTCCTTGAGCCCTTATCAGTTCTGAGTCTCTTAAGGGAACTGACTTGAAGAAAGACATAGTTCATTAACATAGCTTAAGAAAAGCATTTCCGTAAGAAAAACACATTGGTTAGCTCAAGGTTTGAGAAAAGTTAAGTTCAGGTGGAACCAGGTGTCATCATGGCAACATAGAATTTTAAAAGAAACCTTTTAATTTTGTATAGAGAAGGAAAAAATTCTGATACTTGTAGTTTGTTTCCTCCTGCCGCTTAAGAGAGATAAAATCGTCTGACACTTGCAGCCTGTTTCCTCCGTTTGGAGACCCCTAGCCTTCCTGCCTGTTACCCTCTCAGTGCCTAAAGCAGTATTTATAGAAGTAGTGCTTCTCTACAGCAAGGACGTTCTCTCTCTGTGCTGATTGGATGTATCATGTCAAGAATACTGTGCTCATCTTTGGAACCATGTTTCAAGAAGGATATCAGCTTTATATGATCATTCAGAAGAGAAACCATATAATATAAAAAAATCTCTTAGAAGGAACTTAGGATAGCTAACCTGGGAAAAATTGAAATCTTTACATTAACAAAGTTCAATCATGTCAAAGATCGAATAGATATGATTTGCACAGTCCTAAAGACAGTGGTTTTAAATCTGTTTTAAGTTATAAATTCTGCAAGCTACATATCCTGTCTTTAAATAAGTACTTATGCAATTATATTCAATTTCAAAGGGTTCAGGGATCCCCTAGAAGCCCATCCATGGGCTCTAGGTTAAGAACTGCTCCCCAGTGAGGACAGATGGGAAAAGCTAATCACACACAGATTTAAGTTTATTATATGATAAAAGAGACCTGGAAGACTTAAGAACAATTTCACGTACTCCCTCTTTTATAGACGAGGGAATTGAGCTAAATATTTTGCCATAGGTTGATAAAACCACTGATAGTACTAATTTATGAGACAATTGCTAATTGTCTGCAACTATAATTACTAATATTTATGAGACAATTACTGGATGCCTGTCAACAGCTCAATGGAAAGTGAAAGTGTTAGTCGCTCAGTCATGTCTGACTCTTTGCTACCCCATGGCCTGTAGCTCACCAGATTCTTCTGTCCATGGGATTTCCCAGGCAAGAATACTGGAGTGGGTAGCCATTTCTCCAGGGGATCTTCCAGACCTAGTGATCAAACTTGGGTCTGCTGCTTTGCAGGCAGACTCTTTAGCATCTGCTCAGTAGGGTCGGTACTTACATTTTCTCTGTTTTACAGAAAAGAGAACCAAGGCTTTGAAAAGATAGGCATTTTATCTAAGGTCTCACAGCTGGTAAATTCTGAAGCTTGAATTGATCCCCCACATTCTCTGGCCTTCAGGACAAGTAGTTAAGCACTATACTAGTTTCCAGAGTGAGATAAAATTAGAGATTGAGCTAATTGGTTGATTGAGCTAATTGGTTCTCAGTAGTCTTTGCATTATACAGAAGAGCCTGTCAATCAGCCCAAACATGGAGTAAGCCACCTCAGAAGGAAATGACCTGTGACTCCATCAGAGGAAGTTTTTCAGTATTTTTTGGATGACAGATGCCTTTGGAGAACAGATAAAGACATCAGATCTATTAAATGATTCTCAAAGAATCTTCTTATCAGAAGTTCTGCTGCTATGTTTTTATTCAAGAATTATTCAATATTTGCATAGAGCCAACTGAAATCCATTTGACTTCATAAGTATGTTGTCTCTGTTGCCATTTAGAAAATGGCATCTAGAAGGATACTGAGACATTCTTAACAGGTCTAAAATAAAAGCAGAGAAGGGGAAAGGAAGTGAAAAAAAAAAGCACTGTAAAGAATCTGGGCTGAGTTCAACATATGAAAAGTTCTGTGACTTTAGATGAGTCACTCACTCTCCTAGTCTGTTCACGTGTAAATTGGGACTAATCTTGCCAAATTCGATTATTCTGAAGATTAAAAGCAAAAAACCTGGGAATTAACTGGTGGTCCACTGATTAGGACTCTCCTGAGGGCCCAGGTTCAATCCATGGTTGGGGAAGTAAGATCCTGCAAGCCAGATGATAGGGTGCCCCCCCACCCCCCAAAGGCTGGCACATAGTAGGCTTTTGTGAAATGTTAATGTTAAAAAAGAGATAGAGCTATTATTGGAAAAAAAGAGGGAGTTAGGAAAGGAACAAGAATAAAATATGAACACGTTGTTAAGCCACTACAATTTGGTTAATGTGCAACACAGAGGCATGGACATTGTAAATTACCTGCCTTTACCTGAGCCCAAACTGAATTTTTTCATCATGGCTTTGTTCAGTTTTTTGTTTGTTTGCTTGTTTTTTTTTTTTAATTAATTTTTTACTTTTGGCTGCACTGGGGCTTCATTGCCATGCACCGGCTTTTTCAGTTGCAGTGAGCAGACTTCTTGAGGTGGCTTTTCTTGTTGCAGAGCACAGGCTCTAGGGCCTGTAGGCTCAGTAGTTGTGCTGCATGGGTTTAGTTGCTCCATGGCATGTGGGATCTTCCTGGACCAGGGATGAAACCTGCATCCCCTGCATTGGCAGGCGGATTCTTAACTACTGTACCATCAGAAAAGTCCAGGCTTTATTGTTTTATGTGAAGCTTTCCCTAACACCATGGGACAGAATTAATCACTCAAACTGAGTCTTCAAGTTTCCACTGTTCTTGTTAAGAAATCAGCTGTTAGTTTAGCTTGTTGCTTTTTTTTTTTTTAAGTAGTCCATTTTTTCTCCATCTAGCTGTCTTTGGTGTTCCCCACTTTCACTATGATGAATCTAGATTTCAATTCTTTTTTTGTCCTGCTTAGAACTTATTCAGCTTCATGAAACTGTGAATTGGTGTGTTTTATCACTTCTAGTAATCCTTTGTTGTTATCCCTTCAGATACTACCTCTATTCTGTTCTTATTCTTCTAAGATTTCAATTAAATAAATATAACCTGTTCACTCTGTCCTCCTACTGGGGAGTAGTACTAACTTCCCAGAGTAATTAAAAGTGTTAAGTGAACTATGCATATCCATTACTGAGCATAGCACTTGATAAGAATCCAATCAGTGATTGCTGTTGTTATTAATAGTATTAGTGGCAGTGTTTACAATAAACTTATGAAAATGGATTGTCCATAAATTAGTCTAAATTTGTCTTTTATACAGTTGATTTGGCTCAGTGGTTTTACATTTAACTGGTTACATCCAACATTGGGCCTTTTTTTGAAAAATAAAACTGACTTTTTAATACAGTCTGTGACAGAATAACCATGGAGTACTAGCTATAGTTGCTGTAACTTTGGGACAAAAGCAGCTTTAAAACTATAGCTTCTGTGTTTGTATTCTAAATGGAGGAATGAAGAGATAAATAAAGGTTCAATTCTATTATAACAGACTACATGGAGTGTAGAGGTTTGTTACTGCGTTGGAGTTTTATTGGGAAATGTATTATTAGATGCTACATTTATAGCCAGCAGCAACATTTTTCCATAGAAGTTTGTCTGCAAAGGATAGTGACTAAGTAAATAAAAGAGCCTCTGTCTTTGCATTTAATTTACCATGGCTACCATTGGTGCTACTCCGTCTACAATGATGATAGTAGTAGTCTCTGTTACTAGCGACATCATTTGAATACCTACTTCTATAGTCACTTGCCAAAACAATTTACATTAACTACTTCTTTTTATCCTTTCAACAATTTTCAGCATGAAGTATTATTAATGCTGTTTTATAGGTAGGGAAACTGAGATTTGAAGAAGCCAAGGAACTTGGTCACAGTCACCCAGCTAGAGAGTCCACCTAGGTCTAACTCTTAAAACCAGAGCTTTTAGCCCCCAGTACAGTATGCATTGCCTTCCTAATAGAACCCAGTGCTTAATTTTCTGATAATGTTAATTTATCACACAAACATTTATTGGGGATAGAAAGAAAGGAAGGCTCTTGTTTCTTCTTCAAGGAGCTGAGAGTTTGAGGAGTCCGTTAGTGAATAATAATTGAGCAGAAATATTTTTTTGGAAGAGTCACAGTCACTGGCTCTTTCATTCAGTTGCCCTGTCCAGCCTTTGAGTAGAGTAGGATGTGAAGCCAGTAATAGAGTACGTGGGTAAGAACTCTGCTTCTGTCTTTCCTCTCCCCTCTTAGCTAGACATGCCAAGATTGGGGGTGGAAAAAGGGAGTAAATGGTATCTTAGGTCTAAGGTGGGTAGATTCCTGAGTTTTCTTACTAGGAGAATTTTGGACTTTGTGGGGTTGTTTGAGCATTTGACTTCTTTAAATCCTCTGTCTTTTTATCTCCTCTTGCCCTGTTGTTTGGCTTTGGAGTTATCTTGGGGGAGACCTTTTTTTTTATGTTAGGAAACTGGTAAGGCTTAGGAGAAACTTAAACCTCTGAAGGGCTGTTTACATTTTATTCTAGGTTTTTAATATTCTGCTCTTAATTCCAGTGTGTGTGGGGTTGGGGGGTGGTTCCCCATACCACCATGCAGTTCTCAGACACCTGCTGGGTGTCCTACAAGTCAACTCAGTTCTGACACTGACTACCCAGAGACAGCATCAGATTCCACAGGGGAGAGACCCAGCTCCACAAGACCGCCTGCTTCTCTTCAGATGCCAGTCACATGCTGGAATATGGTTATTCCCATACTTCTGACCACTTGGCCATAAATCAGAGGTTCCCGTGACTCCTTCCTTGATTCAATTTACTTGCTAGAGTGACTCACAGAACACAGGAAACTAGTTTACTTACTGGATTACTGGCTTATTACCAAAGATATTAAAGATATGAATCAATAGCCAGTTGAAGAGATACTTAGGGCAAGAGCCAGAACAAAGGAGCTTCTGTCTGTATCAAGTTTGGGGTCTAGGCATGGTGGCATGTGGAAATATCCTGATTCATTCCCTGGAAGCTCTCTGAACCCTCTCCTTTTGGGTTTTTATCTAGGCCCCATTACATAGGCATGATTGATGAGATTATTGGCTGTTGGTGATTGATTCAACCTCCAGCTTCTCTACCCTCCCCAGAAATCAGGTTGGGGACTGAAAGTTCCAACCTTCTCTTCCTAGTTGGTTCCCTGGTACCCAGCCTCCCTCAGTTGTGGTCCCAAAGTTGCCTTGTTAACATAGTAAAAAGCACCTTGATGGCTCTCATCATTTCAGGAAATCAGCATTTTAGGGGCTCCCTGGGCTTCTTGGTTGCTCAGATAGTAAAGAATCCACCTGCAATGCAGGAGACCTGGGTTTGATTCCTGGGTTGGGAAAATCCCCTGGAGAAGGGAATGGCAACCCACTCCAGTATTCTTGCCTGGAGAATTCCATGGACAGAGGAACCTGGCAGGCTACAGTCCATGAGGTTGCAAAGAGTCAGACACAACTGAGTGACTAACACTGACTGGCTAGGAGCTCTCTGCCAGAAATGTGGATGAAGACCAAATTATGTTTCTTACTATAAAATCATAATATCATAGTCTTGGGAAGAATAAACTTCATGATTCTAACCAGGTTTACAAAGGTGAAAATGTAAGGATTTCTAGGAAAGTTATTGTGAAACAATGTAGTTTTTCTAGAATTCCCTCTGGACAATTACTTAGATACTGAATATTTTTAACACAGTAGAGGAGAGTAAGGAAGCTCTTACTGGAACAAGTGGCTCCTAACACAGTAGAGCCACGAGGAAAGAGCTTGCCAACTATAAGAGAAGACCTGAGGAGGTTACTTTCACTTATTTGGAATTCAGTCTATTTGGTGATCAGATTTTATCCATGTATTTTGCTGTAAAATACTTTTTACTATAGATGTCTTTATGAACACTGCTTATTACTTTATTTGAGTAAATCAGAAAAATCATTTGAGACTGACAATTACACATATAATTCCATCTCCCTTCAGATTTTAAGAAATGTAAGTGGTTTTATAATTAGTCATCATGAGCTTTTACAGATAAAACTTAGGAAATAATCAGCTAAAGAAGCATGCAGATTTTTCTAAACTATTTTAAGAAAAACATAATGGATGTATCATCTTTTTCATTGTAGCCTTTAAATCTACAAGACAGCAGCCCTCCCGAAATGTTGCTACTAAAAATTATACCGAGGTAAGGAACAAAAGTTTTATAATTGGTGGGCTACTTTATATTTTGTACATTATGATTGTCAATTCTTTGCTTTACAGAGTAAATAAAAGAAAAAAATGTAAAATGTTAAAACTGTTGAGAACTTTACTGATTATAAAAGCTGAGAGCTTCTAGGAGTTTTTATTTTGTTTTCTCTCTTAAAAAAAAGAGTGAATCACCTTAATTTACATCCATAAATATGTGTCCCCAGTAATAGTTTTAAGAATAATAATGTTGAACCAGAAGGGTCCGTGCGTGGAAAACTGTTACAGAAGATGGGCATTCAGTGCACAGAGTGGTCTTGTTTCTTGTTGGTGTCCTTTTGTTACTTACATACTCTGGCTGTGTCTTAATGGCTGAAACTAGACTCAAGACAGATTACAAGGTCTGAGTTTATGGACCTCTGTGTGACTCTAGATTTAACATGAAACTTCTGCTGTTCCTTTGGATTCCAAGGAGAGTCCAAAATTGGCTTGAGTCTCCTCTTCCCTTGTTTCCAAAACCCATGTGTCTCACTTTTCAAGCATCA